>NW_027448750.1:0-41896 GCF_030867145.1 Opisthocomus hoazin
TCACGCCCCCCGGAGCCCCCCCGCGGCCCCCCCCCCCCCCGCCGCCGGGGGGCTCCCCTGACTCTCTGGCGCCCCCCAGAGGTCGTGGGCTGCGCCGACCCCCAGGGCTGCCGGCGGGCCTGCGGCGCCCCCGCAGGCTGCTCCAACGTGGCCTACCCGCGGCTGGTGCTGACGCTGCTGCCGCCCGGTACGGCCCCTGCTGGGGCGCTATTAGCGTTATTAGGGCGTTATTAGGGCGTTATTAGCGTTATTAGGGCGTTATTAGCGCGTTAATAGCGTTATTAGGGCGTTATTAGGGCGTTAATAGCGTTATTAGGGCGTTATTAGCGTTATTAGGGCGTTATTAGGGCGTCATTAGGGGCGTTAATAGCTTTATTAGGGCGTTATTAGCGTTATTAGGGCCTTATTAGGGCGTTATTAGCGTTATTAGGGCGTTATTAGCGTTATTAGCGTGTTATTAGGGCGTTATTAGCCTTATTAGGGCGTTATTAGCGCGTTAATAGCGTTATTAGGGCGTTATTAGCGTTATTAGGGCGTTATTAGCATTATTAGGGCGTTATTAGGGCGTTATTACGGCGTTATTAGGGCGTTATTAGCGTTATTAGGGCGTTATTAGGGGGTTATTAGCGCGTTAATAGCGTTATTAGGGCGTTATTAGCGTTACTAGGGCGTTATTAGGGTGTTATTAGCGCGTTAATAGCGTTATTAGGGCGTTATTAGCGTTATTAGGGCGTTATTAAGGGTTATTAGGGCTTTATTAGGGCGTTATTAGCGTTATTAGGGCGATATTAGGGCGTTATTAGGGGTTATTAGGGTTTATTAGGGTGTTGTTAGCCTAATTATGGCGTTATTAAGGGCTATTAGGGCGTTATTTGCCTAATTATGGCGTTATTAGGGGTTATTAGGGCGTTATTAGCCTTATTAGAGCGTTAATAAGGTTTCTTAGGTCATTATTAGGGATTATTAGGGGTTATTAGGGCGTTATTAGCCTTATTATGGCGTTCTTAAGGGTTATTAGGGGTTATTAGGGTGTTATTAGGGAGTTAAGAGCGTTATTAGGGCGTTATTAAGGGTTATTAGGGCGTTATTAGGGGTTATTACGGTGTTATTAGCAGTATTAGGGTGTTAGGGCGTTAATAGCGTTATTAGGGGTTTATTAGGGTTTATTAGGGGTTATTAGGGCGTTATTAGGGCGTTATTAGCCTTATTAGGGCGTTATTAAGGATTATTAGGGCGTTATTAGGAGTTATTAGGGTGTTACTGGGGCGTTATTAGGGGTTATAAGGCATTAGTAGCGTTATTAGGGCGTTATTGGCCGTATTAGGGCCTTATTAGGGGCTTATTAGCGATATTAGGGCGTTATTAGGGTTATTAGGCGTTATTAAGAGTTATTCGGGCGTTACTAAGGGCTTTCTAGAGCTATTAGGAGGCTATTAGGGGTTATTAGTGCTATTAGGGGGCTATTAGGGGGCAATTAATGCTATTAGGAGGCTATTAGGGGCTATTAGCGCTATTAGGGGCTATTAGGGGGTAATTAATGCTATTAGGAGGCTATTAGGAGGCTATTAGGTGCTAATTAATGCTAATAGGAGGCTATTAGGGGCTATTAGGGGGTTATTAGTGTTACTAGGAGGCTATTAGGGGCTAATTGATGCTATTAGGAGGCTATTAGGGGCTATTAGAAGGCTATTAGGTGCTAATTAATGCTAATAGGAGGCTATTAGGGGCGATTAGGGGGTTATTAGTGCTATTAGGGGGCTATTAGGGGCTAATTAATGCTATTAGGAGGCTATTAGGAGGCTATTAGGTGCTAATTAATGCTAATAGGAGGCTATTAGGGGCTATTAGGGGGTTATTAGTGCTATTAGGGGGCTATTAGGGGCTAATTGATGTTATTAGGAGGCTATTAGGAGGCTATTAGGGGCTATTAGGGGCTAATTGATGCTATTAGGAGGCTATTAGGCGGCTATTAGGGGGCTATTAGTGCTATTAGGAGCCTATTAGGGGCTAATTAATGCTAATAGGAGGCTCTTAGGGCTATAGGCTGGGATATTAGTGCTATTAGGAGGCTATTAGGGGCTAATTGATGCTATTAGGAGGCTACTAGGTGCTAATTAATGCTATTAGGAGGCTATTAGGGGCTATTAGGGGACTATTAGTGGCTATTAGCGGCTATTAATGAGCTATTAGCGCATTCGTAGAGGTTATTGGGGGTGACGAGGGGTATCGGGGGGCTGGGGGGGGCTGCTGGGGGGTTCCCCGCTCTGACCCCGCCCCCCCCGCCCCCCCAGGCCTGCGCGGGCTGATGCTGGCGGTGGTCCTGGCCGCCCTGATGTCCTCCCTGGCCTCCATCTTCGCCAGCGCCGGGGCCCTCTTCACCCTGGACATCTACCAGCGCCTGCGGCCCAGCGCCGGGCCCCGGCACCTCCTGATCGCCGGCAGGTGGGGGGTCCCGGGGGGCAAGGTCGGGGGGACGCGGGGTCAAGGTCGGAGGGGACCCAGGGGTCAAGGTCGGAGGGGACCCAGGGGTCAAGGTCAGAAGGGACCCAGATGTTCGGGAGCTCAGGTCAACCAAGTCAACGGGCATCAACGGGTCTTGAGTGGGACCAGGGGGTCAAGGTTAGAAGAGACCTGGGGGTCAAGGTTGGAGGGGGACCCAGGGGTCAAGGTCAGAAGGGATCCAGGGGTCAAGGTCGGAGGGGACCCAGGGGTCAAGGTCAGAGGGGACCTGGGGGGTCAAGGTCAGAAGGGACCCAGACGTTCGGGAGCTCAGGTCAACCAAGTCAACGGGCATCAACGGGTCTTGAGTGGGACCAGGGGGTCAAGGTCAGAGGGACCCAGGGGTCAAGGTCAGAAGGGACCAAGGGGTCAAGGTCGGAGGGGACGCAGGGGTCAAGGTCAGAAGGGACCCAGGGGTCAAGGTCAGAGGGGATCCAGGGGTCAAGGTCAGAAGGGACCCAGACTTTGGGAGCTCAGGTCAACCAAGTCAACGGGCATCAAGGGGTCTTGAGTGGGACCAAGGGGTCAAGGTCAGAAGGGACCAAGGGGTCAAGGTCAGAAGGGATCCAGATGTTCGGGAGCTGAGGTCAACCAAGTCAACGGGCATCAACGGGTCTTGAGTGGGACCAAGGGGTCAAGGTTAGAAGAGACCTGGGGGTCAAGATCAGAGGAGACCAAGGGGTCAAGGTCAGAGGGGACCCAGGGGTCAAGGTCAGAAGGGACCCAGACGTTCGGGAGCTCAGGTCAACCAAGTCAATTGGGATCAAGAGGTCTTAAGGGGGACCAAGGGGTCAAGGTCAGAAGGGACCAAGGGGTCAAGGTTGGAGGGGACCAAGGGGTCAAGGTCAGAAGGGACCCAGGGGTCAAGGTCAGAAGGGACCCAGATGTTTGGGAGCTCAGCTCAACCAAGTCAATGGGGATCAAGGGGTCTTGAAGGAAACCAAGGGGTCAAGGTCAGAAGAGACCAAGGGGGTCAAGGTCGGAGGTGACCCAGGGTCAAGATTGGAGGGGATCCAGGGGTCAAGGTCAGAGGGGACCCAGGGGTCAAGGTCAGAAGGGGACCCAGACGTTCAGGAGCTCAGGTCAACCAAGTCAACGGGGATCAAGGGGTCTTAAGGAAAACCAAGGGGTCAAGGTCAGAAGGGACCAAGGGTCAAGGTCGGAGGTGACCCGGGGTCAAGATTGGAGGGGATCCAGGGGTCAAGGGTGGAGGGGACCAAGGGGTCAAGGTTGGACGGGACCCAGGGGTCAAGGTCAGAAGGGACCCAGGGGTCAAGGTCAGAAGGGACCCAGATGTTCAGGAGCTCAGGTCAACCAAGTCAACGGGGATGAAGAGTTCTTGATGGAGACCTGGGGGGTCAAGGTCAGAGGGGACCTGGGGTCAAGGTCAGAAGGGACCCAGGGGTCAAGGTCGGAGGGGAACCAAGTGGTCAAGGTCAGAGGGGACCAAGGGGTCAAGGTCAGAAGGGACCCAGATGTTTGGGAGCTCAGGTCATCCAAGTCAACGGGGATCAAGGGGTCTTGAGGGAAACCAAGGGGTCAAGGTCAGAAGGGACCAAGGGTCAAGGTCGGAGGTGACCCGGGGTCAAGATTGGAGGGGATCCAGGGGTCAAGGTCAGAGGGGACCCAGGGTCAAGGTCAGAAGGGACCCAGATGTTCAGGAGCTCAGGTCAACCAAGTCAACAGGGATGAAGAGTTCTTGATGGAGACCTGGGGGGTCAAGGTCAGAGGGGACCTGGGGGTCAAGGTCAGCGGTGACCCCGTGTCCCGGGGGTCCGGGGGTGACCGCGGGGGTCCCGCCGCAGGCTCTGGGTCCTGGCCATGGTGGGCCTGAGCCTGGCCTGGCTGCCGGTGGTGGAGGCGGCGCGCGGTGGCCAACTCTTCGACTACATCCAGGCCATCGCCAGCTACTTGGCCCCGCCCGTCGCCGCCGTCTTCTTCCTCGCCGTCTTCGTCCCCCGCGTCAACGAACCCGTGAGTGACCCTGGGGTGTGGGGGGGGGAGGGGAACAGCCCCCCCCCCATCCCCACTGAGCCCATCCCCCACCCTAGGGGGCTTTTTGGGGGCTCCTGGGGGGGCTGGGTCTCGGCCTGGCCCGGTTGGTCCCCGAGGTGGCCCTGGGGACGGGGACGTGCGGAGCCCCCGGCCGCTGCCCCCCCCCTCGTCTGCGGCCTTCACTACCTGCACTTCGCCGCCCTCCTCTTCCTCGCCACCGCAGTCATCGTCGTCGCCGTCTCCCTCTGTTACCCGCCCATCCCCCGCCAACACGTCAGTCCGGGGGGGGCGGGAGCTGGGGGGGACCCAGATATTGGGGGGGGGACCCAGATATTTGGGGGGGGGGACCCAGATATTGGGGGGGGGGACCAAGATATTTGGGGGGGGGACTCAGATATTGGGGGGGGGACCCAGATATTGGGGGGGGTACCCAGATATTTGGGGGGGAACCCAGATATTTGGGGGACCCAGATATTGGGGGGGGGGACTCAGACATGGGGGGGGGGCCCAGATATTGGGGGGGGACCCAGATATTGGGGGGGGGACCCAGATATTGGGGGGGACCCAGATATTGGGGGGGGGGTTCCCAGATATTGGGGGGGACTCAGATATTGGGGGGGGACCCGGATATTGGGGGGGGGACCCAGATATTTAGGGGGGACCCAGATATTGGGGGGGTCCCGGATATTGGGGGGGGGACAGAGATATTGGGGGGGACCCAGATATCGGGGGGGGACCCAGATATTGGGGGGGGGGTCCCAGATATTGGGGGGGGACCCAGATATTGGGGGGGGGGTCCCAGCTATTTGGGGGGGACCCAGATATTGGGGGGGGTTCCCAGATATTGGGGGGGGAGCCCGATATTTGGGGGGGGACCCCCACGTTCCGCCCTCCCCCAGCTCCATCGCTTGGTCTTCAGCCTCCGGCACAGCCGGGAGCCGCGGGTCGACCTCGACCAATCCAAGGACGAGGTCCAGCTCCAGGGTAGGAGACCTCGGGGTGCCGGGGAGGGGGACCCCCAGAATCCCGGGGGGGGGACCCCGGGATCTGGGGAGGGGACCCCGAGGTCCGGGGAGGGGACCCCGGGATCTGGGGAGGGACCCAGGGGGCCAGAAAGGGGACCCAGAGGTCCAGGGAGGGGACCCAGATATTTGGGGGGGGGGAACCAGGGGTCCGGGGAGGGGACCCCAGAGTCCCGGGGGGGACCCCAGGATCTGGGGAGGGACCCAGGGGTCTGGGGGGGGACCCCAGGATCTGAGGAGGGGACCCAGATATTTAAGGGGGGACCCAGGGGTCCAGGATGGGGACCCAGATATTTGGGGGGGGACACACACCCCAGTGTCTGGAAAGGGGACCCAGGGGTCTGGGGAGGGGACCCCAGAATCCCAGGGGGGACCCCGACATCCAGGGAGGGGACCCCAGAGTCTCAGGGGGGACCCCGGGATCTGGGGGGGGGACCCAGGGGTCTAGGGGGGGGACCCCAGAGTCCCAGGGGGACCCCAGGATCTGGGGAGAGACACAGGGGTCTGGGGAGGGGACCCAGATATTTGGGGGGGGGGGGACCCCAGTGTCTGGAAAGGGGACCCAGGGGTCCGGGGGGGGGACCCCAGAATCCCAGGGGGGACCCCGACATCCAGGGAGGGGGACCCAGATATTTGGGGGGGGGGACCCCGACATCCAGGGAGGGGACCCCAGAGTCTCAGGGGGGACCCCGGGATCTGGGGGGGGGACCCAGGGGTCTAGGGGGGGGACCCCAGAGTCCCAGGTGGGGACCCCAGGATCTGGGGGAGGGGACCCAGAGATTTGGGGGGGGACCCTGGGGTCCAGGAAGGGGACCCAGATATTTGGGGGGGGGGGGACACACCCCAGTGTCTGGAAAGGGGACCCAGGGGTCTGGGGAGGGGACCCCAGAATCCCAGGGGGGACCCCGACATCCAGGGAGGGGACCCAGATATTTGGGGGGGGGACCCCGACATCCAGGGAGGGGGACCCCAGAGTCTCAGGGGGGACCCCAGGATCTGGGGGGGGACCCAGGGGTCTAGGGGGGGGACCCCAGAGTCCCAGGGGGGGACCCCAGGATCTGGGGAGGGGACCCAGATATTTGGGGGGGGGCACCCAGGGGTCCGGGTAGCCCCTGAATCTCCCCCTCCCCCCCCCCCCAACCCCCCCTATTTCTCCCAGATGTGGAGGCGGGGCCTGCCGGCCAGGGGGCGGAGCCTGGGGCGGAAAGGGGCGTGGCCGAGCCGCCGGCCCCGCCCCCCGAGCCCCCGGTGTGGAGCCGCGTGGTGGACGCCAACGCCTTGATCCTGATGGCCGTCGCCTTCTTCCTCTGGGGCTACTTCGCCTGAACGCCCCCAAAATCGTGGAAAACGCCCCAAAAGGGGCCGGAGCACCCGACCGACGCGGAAACGGCCCCAAAATGCCCCGAAACGGCGCAAAATCTGATTAAACTGCCCCAAAATGAGCCCGAAATGCCTCGAAACGCCACAAAAAAGAGCTCAAAATGGCACCAAATGAGCCCAAAATGCCCCCAAAGAGCCCAAAATGAGGACAAAATGCCCCAAATTGCCCCAAAATAACCCCGAAACAGCCCAAAATGACCCCAAAAGAGCCCCAAATGTCCCCAGAAGACCTCAAAATGTCCCCAAATGCCCCAAAATGCCCCCAAATGAGCCCAAAATGACTCCAAACAAACCCAAAATGACCCGAAACGAGCCCAAAATGCCCCAAAATGAGCCCAAAGTGTCCCCGAAAGAGCTCAAAATGGCCCCAAATGAGCCCAAAATGAGTCCAAAATGTCCCAAATTGCCCCAAAATGACCCCAAATGAGCCCAAAATGCCCCCAAGAGCCCAAAATTAGTCCAAAATGCCCCAAAATGACCTCAAATGAGCCCAAAATGACCCCAAAGAGCCCAAAATGCCCCAAAATGTCCCCGAATGAGCTCAAAATGTCCCCAAATGAGCCCAAAATGAGTCCAAAATGCCCCAAATTGCCCCAAAAATGACCCCAAATGAGCCCAAAATGCCCCCAAAAGAGCCCAAAATTAGTCCAAAATGCCCCAAAATGACCTCAAATGAGCCCAAAATGTCCCCAAAATAGCCCAAAATGAGTCCAAAATGCCCCAAAATGTCCCCGAATGAGCTCAAAATGCCCCCAAATGAGCCCAAAATGCCCCCAAAAGAGCCCAAAATGTCCCCAAAAGAGCCCAAAATGAGTCCAAAATGCCCCAAAATGTCCCCGAGTTAAAAATGTCCCCAAATGAGCTCAAAATGACCCAAAAGAGCCAAAATGAGTCCAAAATGCCCCAAATTGCCCCCAAAATGACCCCAAAATGAGCCCCAAATGACCCCAAACGAGCACAAAATGCCCAAAATGAGCCCAAAGTGTCCCCGAAAGAGCTCAAAAAGTCCCCAAATGATCTGAAAATGCCCCAAAATGCCCCCAAATGAGCCCAAAATGACCCCAAATGAGCCCAAAATGCCCCAAAATGAGCCCAAAATGCCCCAAATCGCCCCAAAAATGAATCCAAATGACCCCAAATGAGCCCAAAATGCCCAAAAATGAGCCCAAAATGCCCCAAAATGTCCCGAAAGAGCTCAAAATGGCCCCAAACGAGCCCAAAATGCCCAAAAATGAGCTCAAAGTGTCCCCAAAAGAGGCCAAAATGCCCCCAAAAGAGCCCAAAATTAGTCCAAAATGCCCCAAAATGTCCCCGAAAGAGTTCAAAATGTCCCCAAATGAGCTCAAAATACCCCAAAATGTCCCCAAAAGAGCCCAAAATGAGTCCAAAATGCCCCAAAATGCCCCAAAATGACCCCAAATGAGCCCAAAATGAACCCAAAAGAGGCCAAAATGCCCCAAAAGAGCCCAAAATGCCCCAAAATGTCCCCGAAAGACCTCAAAATGGCCCCAAACGAGCCCAAAATGCCCCAAAATGACCCCAAATGAGCCCAAAATGCCCAAAAATGAGCCCAAAATGAGTCCAAAATGCCCCAAATTGCCCCAAAAATGACCCACAATGAGCCCCAAATGACCCCAAACGAGCCCAAAATGCCCAAGAATGAGCCCAAAGTGTCCCCGAAAGAGCTCAAAATGCCCCCAAATGAGCCCAAAATGCCCCAAAATGAGCCAAAATGAGCCCAAAAGAGCTCAAAATGACCCCAAATGAGCCCAAAATGCCCCAAAATGAGCCCAAAACCGAACAAAAAAAACTCCTGGAATGCCTCAAAAGGAGCCCGAAACCCCCAAAATGAGCCCAAAATGCCCCCAAATCAGCTCAAAATACCCCAAAATCGCCAAAAATGAACCCAAAAGACCCTAAAAACGACCCCTAAATTAACCCAAAATGCCTCAAAATGCCCCAAATGAGCCCCAAATAACCCCAAACCAGCCCAAAACGAACCCAAAATCCCCCCAAATGAGCCCCAAATCCTCCAAGAGCCCCAAAAAACCCCAAAACGAGCCCAAAATGCCCCAAAACGAGCCCAGAATCCCCCAAAACGCTCCCAAAGGAGCCCCAAATTAACTCAAAATTCCCCAAAACACCCCAAAATGAGCTCCCAAAATCGGCTCAAAATACCCCAAAATAGCCAAAAATGAACCCAAAAGACCCCAAAAATGAGCCCAAAAGGCCTCAAAATACCCCATAATGAGCCCCAAATACCCCCCAAAAAGCCCAAAATGAACCCAAAATGCCCCAAAACGAGCCTGAAATGCCCCAAAATGAGCCAAAATGCCCCCAAATCAGCTCAAAATACCCCAAAATAGCCAAAAATGAACCCAAAAGGACCCAAAAATGAGCCCAAAATGCCTCAAAATGTCCCCAAAATGAGCTTGAAATGCCCCAAAATGACCCAAAATGTCCCCAAATGAACCCAAAATACCACAAACTAAACCCAAAATACCCCAAAATCCCCCCAAATGAGCCCAAAATTCCCTAAATGAACCCAAAATGCCCCCAAACGAGCCCCAAAGACTCCAAAAACGCCTGAAAACGCCCCAAAATGTCCCAAATTCCCCGAAATCTCCCCAAATTCCTCTCAAATGCCCCAAATTCCACCAAAAATGCCTTAAAATTCCCCCAAATTCCCTAAAATTTCCCCCAAATTCCGCTCCAATGCCCCAAATTTCACCAAAACGCCCCAAAGGGACCCAACCCCCCCCCAAATCCCTTCAAATGCCCCAAATTTTGCCAAAATGCCTCGAAATATTTCAGAATGCCCCCAAATCCTGCAAAATGCCCCAAATTTCACCAAAATGGCTCAAAAGCCCCCAAATTCCCTTCAAATGCCCCAAAATTTCCCAAAACATCTCAAGTTTTCACCAAATTCCACCAAAATTCCTTATAATCATTCAAAATGCCCCAAATCCCCCCAAATTCTGCCAAAATGCCTCAAAATCCTTCAAAATGGCCCAGAATCACCCCAAAAACTCAAGTTCTCTTCAAATGCCCCAAAATTTGCCCAAATGGCTCAAAATCCCCCAAATTCATTTCAAACGCCCAAAATTCTACCAAAATCGCTTGAAATCCTTCAAAATGCCCCAAATCCCCCCAAATTCTGCCAAAATGTCTCAAAATCCTTCAAAATGACCCGAAATCCCCCAAATCCCATTCAAACGTCCCAAATTTTGCCAAAATGGTTCAAAATACCCCGAATTCCACCAGAATTTCTTAAAATCCATCAAAATACCCCAAACCCTGCCAAAATGCCTCAAAATCTCCCCAAACGACCCAAATTCCTCTCAGCTGATCGAAATTTCACCAAAATGCCTTAAAAATCCCCAAAATTCCCTAAAATAACCCCAAATTCCGCTCAAATGCCCCAATTTTCACCAAAATGCCTCAAAATATTTGAAAATGCCCCAAAGTCCTTCAAAATGCCCCAAATCCCCCCAAATTCTGCCAAAATGCCTCAAAATCTCCCCAAAGAACACAAATTCCTTTTGAGGGACCCAAATTTCACCAAAATGCCTTAAAATTCCCCCAAATTCCCTAAAACTTCCTCCAAATTCCCTTCAAATACCTCAAATTCGCCAAAACGCCTCAAAATGCCCCAAAAAGATCCCAAAATGGCCAAATTCCCTTCAAATGCCCCAAATTTTGTCAAAAATGCCCCCAAATCCCCAAAATTCCTCTCAAATGCCCCAAATTCCACCAAAATGCCTTAAAATTCCCCAAAATTCCCTAAAATAACCCCAAACTCCGCTCAAATACCCCAAATTCATGAATGCCCCAAAATGCCCCCAAAACTCCCAAACTCCCTTCAAATGCCCCCAATTTTGCCAAAACTGCCCCAAATCCCCCAAATTCATTTCCACTTCCCCAAAATTTCCCAAAATGCCTTGAAATTCTTCAAAATACCCCCAAATCCCCCCAAATTCTGCCAATTTGGCTAAAAATCTCCCCAAATGACCCAAATTCCTCTCGACTGACCCAAATTTCGCCAAAATGCCTTGAAACTCCTCAAAATTCCCTAAAATTTCCCCAAATTTCTCTCAAATACCCCAAATTCCACAAAAACGCCTTAAAATCCATCAAAACACCCCAAATCCCCCCAAATTCTGCCAAATTGCCTCAAAATGCCCCAAATGCCCCGAATTCTTCTCAACTGGCCGAAATTTCACCAAAATGCTTTAGAATTCCCCAAAATACCACTCAAATGCACCAAATTCCACCAAAAATGCCCCAAAATTCTGCCAAAATGCCTCAAAGTCTCCCCAAATGACCCAAATTCCTCTCAACTGACACAGATTTCCCCAAAATGCCTTAAAATTCACCAAAATTCCCTAGTTTCCCCAAAATTCCCTAAAATTTCCCCAAAATTCCCTAAAATTTCCCCAAAATTCTGCTCATATACCCAAAACTTCACCAAAATTCCTCCAATTTCCTCCAAATTCCTGTCAAATGCCCCAAATTTTGCCAAAACGCCTCAGACCCCCCCCAAACGCCCCAAATTCTGCCCAAACGCCCCCAAATCCCCGCCAAACGCCCCAAATTTCACCAAAATCCCCCCAAAATGACCCCAAAACGCCTCGTTCTGAAACTCCACATTTTTAGCAACGTCCCCAAATCGGCGCTTTTGGCCCCGCCGTCGAAAACCGGTCTTTTCGCCCCTCCCCCGCCCGCTTCGGGCCGATCCGGCGCTGGGCGGAGCCGCTCAGCGGGGGCGGGGCTCGTCCTTGGAGGCCCCGCCCCCCGGCCCCGCCCACTCGAGCTGCCATTCGTCGAGGGCCAGGAGGTGTCGCTGCGTCCTCCCACCCGGCGGCTTCCAGCCCTGCGGGGGGGGCGGGGACGGCACGCGTGACGTCACGTGACGCTGCGTGTGACATCACGACGGGGCGGGGGCGGGGCCACGCCGCGACGCGGTGTGATGTCACGGGGAGGCGCCGCGACACGGGGGGGGGACACGGGGAGGGGGGCACGGGGTGGACACGCGACGACACGCGATGACACGCGACGACATGTGACAGCCCGGGGGAAAAGGGGGGGCTGGGAGGATCTGGGGGCGTGGCCCAAGCACCGACACGCGATAACACGCGACGACATGTGACAAAACATGACGACATGTGTCGACATGCGATGACACTCCCCAGCCCCGACATGTGATAACATGTGATAACACGTGATAACACGCGACACCACGTGACGGCCTGGAGGAAAAGGGGGGGCTGGAGGATCTGGGGGCGTGGCCCAAGCACCGACACATGACAGCACATGACGACATGTGACGACATGTGACAAAACATGACGACACGCGTCAACACGTGACGACACGCGATGACATGTGATGACCCGGAGGAAAAGGGGGGGCTGGGAGGATCTGGGGGGGCGCGACCCCAGCCCCAACACGCGATAACCCGCGATAACCCGCGACAACACGCGACAACACGCGACAACACGCGACAACACGCGTGACGCCACGCACCGCGCAGGAAGGCGGGGCCCAGCGTGCGCCACAGGCGGGAGCTCTCGGCCACGGACCCCCCAGGGCACCGCCCCCGGCGCTGGGGGAGGGGGGGGCACCCCGTTACCCCCCCGGACCCCCCAAAATTTGCCCCCCAGGGACCCCGGATTTGACCCCCCGGACCCCAAAATCACCCCCAGGGACCCCCCAACCCCCCCTAGGGACCCCCCAACCCCCCCCCCAAATCACCCCCAGGGACCCCCCCCAACCCCCTCCAGGGGACACCCCCCCCCCAAAAGGACCCCAGGGGACCCCCAATCTCCACCCAGGGATCTCCAAATCCCCTCCAGGGGCCCCCCCCAAACACCCATAGGGACCCCCGAAAGGACCCCAGGGACCCCCAAACAGACCCAGGGACCCCCAACAGGACCCCAGGGACCCCCAAACCCCTCTAGGGACCCCCAAAAGGACCCCAGGGCCCCCCAAAAACCCCTCTAGGGACCCCCACCCCCCCCCCATGGACCCCCAATCTCCACCCAGGGCCCCCCCCAAACCCCCCTAGGGACCACCCAAACCCCCTCTAGGGACCCCCAAATCCCCCTCCAGGGCCCCTCGCTAACCTCCCTTGGGACCCCCAAAAGGACCCCAGGGACCCCCAAACCCCTCTAGGGACCCCCAACCCCCCCAAGGACGCCCAAAACCACCCAGGGCCCCCCCCAACCCCCCCTAGGGACCCCCAACCCCCCCAAGGATGCCCAAACCCCACCCAGGGACCACCCAGTCTCCACCCAGGGCCCCCCCAACCCCCCTAGGGACCCCCAAACCCCCTCTAGGGACCCCCAAATCCCCTCCAGGGCCCTCGCTATCCTCCCTCGGGACCCCCAAAAGGACCCCAGGGACCCCCAAACCCCTCTAGGGACCCCCAACGCCCCCAAGGATGCCCAAACCCCCACCCAGGGGACCACCCAGTCTCCACCCAGGGCCCCCCCCAACCCCCCTAGGGACCCCCAAAAGGACCCCAGGGCACCCCAACCCCCCCCCACAGAAAACACCCCAGGGACCCCCAAACCCCCCTAGGGACGCCCAAACCCCCCCTAGGGACCCCACACCCCCCCAAGGACGCCCCAAAACCCACCCAGGGACCCCCAACCCCCCCTAGGACGCCCAAAACCCCACCCAGGGACCACCCAGTCTCCACCCAGGGACCACCCAGTCTCCACCCAGGGCCCCTCCCAACCCCCTCTAGGGACCCCCAAAAGGACCCCAGGGCACCCACAACCCCCCCCCTAGAAACACCCCAAGGACCCCCCAAAACCCCCCTAGGGACCCCCCAACCCCCCAAGGACACCCAAAACCCACCCAGGGCCCCCCCAAATCCCTTATGGACCCCCAAAAGGACCCCAGGGCCCCCAAAACCCCCTCTAGGGACCCCCACCACCCCCCCCCAGGGATGCCCAATCTCCACCCAGGGCCCCCCCAAACCCCCCTCTAGGGACCCCCCAAATCCCCTCAAGGGCCCTCGCTAACCTCCCTCGGGACCCCCAGGAGGACCCCAGGGACCCCCCAAACCCCCCCCAGAAAACACCCCAGGGACCCCCAAAAGGACCCTAGGGCACCCCAAACCCCTCTAGGGACCCCCAACCCCCCCGCCAGGGACCCCCCAAACCCCCCTAGGGACACCCAAAAGGACCCCAGGGACCCCCAAACCCCCCCCAGAAACACCCCAGGGACCCCCAAAACCCCCCCTAGGAGCCCCCCAAACCCCCCCCAGGGATGCCCAAAAACCCCCAGGGACCCCCAACCCCCCCCCCAGAAACACCCCAGGGACCCCCCAAACCCCCCTAGGGACCCCCAAAACTCCCCTAGGGACCCCCACCCCCCCCAGGGACCCCCCAATCTCCACCCAGGGACCCCCCATATCCCCTCCAGGGCCTCCGCAAACCCCCCTAGGGACACCCAAAAGGACCCCAGGGCACCCCCAATCCCCCCTCAGAAACACCCCAGGGACCCCCAAAACCCCCCCTAGGGACACCCAAAAGGAACCCAGGGCCCCCAAACCCCCCCCCCAGAAACACCCCAGGGTCCCCCCAAATCCCCCTAGGGACCCCCAAAAGGAATCCAGTGCCCCCCAAAACCCCCCCACAAAACGACCCCAGGGACCCCCAAACCCCTCTAGGGACCCCCACAAAGGACCCCAGGGCCCCCAAAACCCCTCTAGGGACCCCCAACCCCCCCAAGGATGCCCAAAAACCCACCCAGGGCCCCCCTCAACCCCCCCTAGGGACCCCCAACCCTCCCAAGGACGCCCAAAACCCCACCCAGGGCCCCCCCAACCCCCCCCTAGGGACCCACCAACCCCCCCAAGGATGCCCAAACCCCACCCAGGGGACCACCCAGTCTCCACCCAGGGCCCCCCCCAACCCCCTAGGGACCCCCAAAAGGACCCCAGGGCACCCCAACCCCCCCCCAGAAACACCCCCAGGGACCCCCAAACCCCCCCTAGGGACCCCCAACCCCCCTAAGGACACCCAAAAACCCACCCAGGGACCCCCAACCCCCCCCTAGGACGCCCAAACCCCACCCAGGGACCCCCAACCCCCCCTAGGACGCCCAAACCCCACCCAGGACCACCCAGTCTCCACCCAGGGCCCCTCCAACCCCCTCTAGGGGACCCCCAAAAGGACCCCAGGGCACCCCAACCCCCCCCTAGAAACACCCAAGGACCCCCCAAAACCCCCCTAGGGACCCCCAACCCCCCCAAGGACACCCAAAACCCACCCAGGGGCCCCCCCCAAATCCCCTTATGGACCCCAAAAGGACCCCAGGGCCCCCAAAACCCCTCTAGGGACCCCCCACCCCCCCCCCAGGGATGCCCAATCTCCACCCCAGGGGCCCCCCCCAAACCCCCTCTAGGGACCCCCCAAATCCCCTCAAGGCCCTCGCTAACCTCCCCTCGGGACCCCCAGGAGGACCCCAGGGACCCCCAAACCCCCCCAGAAACACCCCAGGGACCCCCAAACCCCCCTAGGGACACCCAAAAGGAACCCAGGGCCCCCAAACCCCCCCCCAGAAACACCTCAGGGCCCCCCCAAATCCCCCTAGGGACCCCCAAAAGGAATCCAGTGCCCCCAAAACCCCCCCAAAACGACCCCAGGGACCCCCAAACCCCTCTAGGGACACCCAAAAGGACCCCAGGCCCCCAAAACCCCCTCTAGGGACCCCCAACCCCCCCCCCCCATGGACCCCCAATCTCCACCCAGGGCCCCCCCAAACCCCCCTAGGGACCCCAAAAGGACCCCAGGGACCCCCAAACCCCCCTAGGGACCCCCGAACCCCCATAGGGACCCCCCAAAACCCCCCTAGGGACCCCCAACCCCCCCTAGGACGCCCAAACCCCACCCATCCCCACCCAGGGACCGCCCCCCCCCCCCCCCCCCGGGCCCCCCCGAAGGACGCGAGCCCCCCCTGGTGGCTCACGGCAGCGTCGCAGGCGCTGCTGGAGGGGGCGCAGGGCAGCACCCATGGGTGCCCCCGGGGGGAGGTCGGGCCCCAGCAGCTCCTCCAGCAGCAGGGCCTGGGCGCAGGCTCGCAGGGGGGCGTCGGGGGGGGCCCCCCGCCGCAGCCCCACCCCCACCCAGCCTGAAAGTTGGGGGGGGGGGGGGTGTCACCCAGGCGCCTGGGTCCTTCCCGGGGGTCTGGGGCCGCTCCGGGCACCCAGGGACCCCCCCCGCCGGGGGGTTTAGGACCACCCTAGGCAGATGGGTGCCCCCCACCCCTATATGGGGGTGTCCCCCCCCCTCCCCCCCCCCGGGGGGTCCCCACCTTCCGAGGGGCGGAGCACGATGACGTAATCTTCGGCGCCGCATTCCAGCGCCTTCTTCAATTCGGCTTCGCTGGGGGGGGGGGGGGTAAGGGTGGGGGGCCCCCCCCAAACTTTGGGGTCCCCCCCCGGGTCCCCCCAGGCCCCCCTCGAATTCCTGGGTCCCCCCCCTCCCAAGCTTTGGGGTCCCCCCAGGTTCCCCCCCCGGATGCCTGGGTCCCCCCCCCGCCCCCCCCACTGTGGGGCTCCCCCCAGGGTCCCCCCCAAACTCTGGGGTCCCCCCCGGGTCCCCCCCCAACCCCTGGGTCCACCCCCCAAGCTCTGGGGTCCCCCCTAGGGTCCCCCCCCAGACACCTGGGACCCCCCCCAGACACCTGGGTCGCCCTCCAAGCTCTGGGTCCCCCCCCCCAAACTCTGGGGTCCCCCCGGGGTCCCCCCAGGCCCCCCTCGAATTCCTGGGTCCTCCCCCTCCCAAGCTTTGGGTCCCCCCAGGTTCCCCCCCCAGATGTCTGGGTGTCCCCCCCCCCAAATTGTGGGGTTCCCCCCAGGGTCCCCCCCAAACTCTGGGGTCCCCCCCCGGGTACCCCCCCCCCAAATTCCGGGGTCACCCCGGACGCCTGGGTCCCCCCTTGGGTCCCCCCACAACCCCTGGGTCCCCCCCCCCAGACACCTGGGATCCCCCCCAAACTCTGGGGTCCCCCCGGGGTCCCCCCAGGTCCCCCCCAACCCCTGGGTCCCCCCCCCAGACATCTGGGACCCCCCCTTGGGTGCCCCCCCCCAGCTCCTGAGTCCCCCCCAAACTCCTGGGTCCCCCCCCAAGCTCTAGGGTCCCCCCTGGGACCCCCCCCAACTCCTGGGACCCCCCTTGGGTGCCCCCCCCCCAACTCCTGGGTCCCCCCCAAGCTCTGGGTTCCCCCCGGGGTCCCCCCAGGTCCCCCCTGAACTCCTGGGTCCCCCCCCCAGACACCTGGGACCCCCCCAAACTCCTGGGTCCCCCCCCAAGCTCTGGGGTCCCCCCTAGGGTCCCCCCCCAGACACCTGGGACCCCCCCCCAAGCTCTGGGCCCCCCCCCCCCCAAACTCTGGGGTCCCCTCGGGGTCCCCCCAGGTCCCCCCCGAACTCCTGGGTCCCCCCCCCCAAGCTCTGGGGTCCCCCCTGGGTCCCCTCCCCGACACCAGGGTCCCCCCTTGGGTGCCCCCCCAAACTCTGGGGTCCCCCCCCGGGTACCCCCCCCCCAAATGCCAGGGTCCCCCCCAGACACCAGGGTCCCCCCTGGGTCCCCCCCCGTCACCTGGGACCCCCCTTGGGTGCCCCCCCCCCAACTCCTGGGTCCCCCCCAAACTCCTGGGTCCCCTCCCAAGCTCTGGGGTCCCCCCCCTGGGTGCCCCCCCCCAACTCCTGGGTCCCCCCCCCAAGCTCTGGGACCCCCGTTGGGTGCCCCCCCCCAACTCCTGGGTCCCCCCCAAACTCCTGGGTCCCCCCCCAAGCTCTGGGGTCCCCCCTGGGTGCCCCCCCCGAATTCCTGGGTCCCCCCCAGATGCCTGGGACCCCCCAGGGTCCCCCCCCAAGCTCTGGGGTCCCCCCTGGGTCCCCCCCAGACGCCCGGGACCCCCCCGGGACCCCCCCACCTCTGGACCAGCCGGTGCAGGGGGGCACCCAGGTGCAGGGTGAGGCGGGTGCTGAAGCCTGCGGTGACGGCGGTGACGTCATCGTCGGGGCGATGACGTCATCATCGGGGCGGTGACGTCATCGGGGCGGCAGGGTGAGGCGGGGGAGGGGATGGGCGCGGGGCGGTGGGTGATGGGGGGGCACTGGGGGACACTGGGGGGGGGGTGATGGGGTGGGTGGGTGACACTGGGTGACACTGGGTGACACTGGGTGACACTGGGGGACACTGGGGGACACTGGGGGACACTGGGTGGCACTGGGGGACACTGGGTGACCCCAGGGGTGACACTGGGTGACACTGGGGGACACTGGGTGACACTGGGGGTGACACTGGGTGACACTGGGGGACACTGGGTGACACTGGGGGACACTGGGGGTGACACTGGGTGGCACTGGGGGTGACACCGGGTGGCACTGGGTGGCACTGGGTGACACTGGGTGACCCCAGGGGTGACACTGGGGGACACTGGGTGACACTGGGTGACACTGGGTGACCCCAGGGGTGACACTGGGTGACACTGGGTGGCACTGGGTGACACTGGGTGACACTGGGGGACACTGGGTGACACTGGGTGACACTGGGTGACCCCAGGGGTGACACTGGGTGACACTGGGTGGCACTGGGTGACACTGGGTGACACTGGGGGTGACACTGGGTGACACTGGGTGACACTGGGGGACACTGGGTGACACTGGGGGTGACACTGGGTGACACTGGGGGACACTGGGTGACACTGGGGGACACTGGGGGTGACACTGGGTGGCACTGGGGGTGACACCGGGTGGCACTGGGTGGCACTGGGTGACACTGGGTGACCCCAGGGGTGACACTGGGGGACACTGGGTGACACTGGGTGACACTGGGTGACCCCAGGGGTGACACTGGGTGACACTGGGTGGCACTGGGTGACACTGGGTGACACTGGGGGACACTGGGTGACACTGGGTGACACTGGGTGACCCCAGGGGTGACACTGGGTGACACTGGGTGGCACTGGGTGACACTGGGTGACACTGGGGGTGACACTGGGTGACACTGGGTGACACTGGGGGACACTGGGTGACACTGGGGGTGACACTGGGTGACACTGGGGGACACTGGGTGACACTGGGGGACACTGGGGGTGACACTGGGTGGCACTGGGGGTGACACCGGGTGGCACTGGGTGGCACTGGGTGACACTGGGTGACCCCAGGGGTGACACTGGGGGACACTGGGTGACACTGGGTGACACTGGGTGACCCCAGGGGTGACACTGGGTGACACTGGGTGGCACTGGGGGACACTGGGTGACACTGGGGGTGACACTGGGTGGCACTGGGTGACACTGGGGGGGGCGGGGGGCTCACCGGGCAGCAGCGGCTCGCGGGGGTTGACGTCGTCAGGCCCGGGCACAGCGATGACCCCGCCCCCTGCGGCCCAGGCCCCGCCCCCCGCGGCCCCGCCCCTCAAGGCCCCGCCCAGCGCCAGGCGGAGGCGGGGCCTGTTGAGGGTCGGGAGCCGCAGGGCCCCCAGCGCCCCCAGGTTGGCCCCCAGGTGGGTCCCCAGCAGCAGCACCACCGCCCCCCCCGTCAGCCTGGGGGGGCCCCAACTCCCGTCAGCCCCCGGGGGGACCCCGAAACCCGGGGGGACCCCAAAACCCGGGGGGGACCCCAAAACCAGGGGGGGACCCCAAAACCCGGGGGGGACCCCAAAACCCCGGGGGGGACCCGAAGACCCCCCCCCCAGACCCCTAAATCCCCCCCAGAACTCCCATGAGCACCCGGGGGGGGGCCCCCAAAACTCCCATCAGCCCCCGGGGGGGACCCCGAAACCCGGGGGGGACCCCAAAACCCCGGGGGGGACCCCAAAACCCCCCCACCCAGGGGGGGCCCCAAACCCCCCCCCCCAGACCCCCAAATCCCCCCCAGAACTCCCATGAGCACCCGGGGGGGGGCCCCCAAAACTCCCATCAGCCCCCGGGGGGGACCCCAAAACCCGGGGGGGACCCCAAGACCCCCCCGACCCAGGGGGACCCCAAACCCCCCCCCCCCAGACCCCTAAATCCCCCCCAGAGCTCCCATGAGCACCCGGGGGGGGCCCCCGAACTCCCATCAGCCCCCGGGGGGGACCCCAAAACCCCGGGGGGGACCCCAAGACCCCCCCCACCCAGGGGGGACCCCAAGCCCCCCCCCCAGACCCCTAAATCCCCCCCAGAACTCCCATGAGCACCCGGGGGGGGGCCCAAAACTCCCATCAGCCCCCGGGGGGGACCCCAAAACCCCGGGGGGGACCCCAAAACCCGGGGGGGACCCCAAAACCCCACCCACCCAGGGGGGGCCCCAAAACCCCCCCCCCAGACCCCCGGGGGACCCCCAAATCCCCCCCGAACTCCCATGAGCACCCGGGGGGGGGGGCCCAAAACTCCCATCAGCCCCCGGGGGGGACCCCAAAACCCCGGGGGGGACCCCAAGGACCCCCCCCACCCAGGGGGGACCCCACACCCCCCCCAGACCCCCCCCCTGGACCCCCCAAACCCGCCCTGGAGCTCCCCCCTCCCCAAGCCCCGCCCCTCCATTGAGAAACCCACCCATAAAGCCCCGCCCCCCCGCTGGAACAGCCCCGCCCCGCCGAGGCCGCGCCCCCCTCGCTGACGGGCCACGCCCCCTTCCCCAAAGCCCCGCCTTGCCCCGCCCCCGGACTCCTGAGGCCACGCCCCCTTCCCTTAAGGTCACGCCCCTCCGCGCCAATTTTAGGAGGCCACGCCCACTCCTCGCCGAAAGACCCCGCCCCCTCCCACAGGCCCCACCCCTTTTGGGGCCCACCTCCCTTCCCCGAGGCCACGCCCCCCTTTTCTCCCCAGAGCTTCCCTCCAAGGCCCCGCCCTTTTCCGGAGGCCCCGCCCACTCGCAGTGACCACGCCCCCTCCCAGAGGCCACACCCCCAACCCGCCCTACCTCCCTCTCCCTAAAGGCTTCTCAGAGACCACACCCCCTTTTCCAGGCCACACCCCCTTCCCCAACCACACCCCCTTTCCAGGCCCCCCTTCCCCAGAGGCCACACCCCCTCCCCCAGAGGCCACGCCCCCTCCCAGAGGCCACGCCCCCAACCCACCCTACCCCTCTCCCCCTAAAGGCTCCCCAGAGGCCACATCCCTTTCCCGAGGCCACACCCCTTCCCCAGACCCCGCCCCCTTCCTCAGGCCCCGCCCCCTTTCCCTGACCACACCCCCTTCCACATAGGCCACGCCCCCTCCCTGAGGCCACGCCCCCAACCCACCCTACCCCCCTCTCCCTAAAGGCTCCCAGAGGCCACATCCCTCTCCCGAGGCCACACCCCTTCCCCAGACCCCGCCCCCTTTCCGAAGCCCCGCCCCCTCTCCCCAGGCCCCGCCCCCTCCCAGGCCCCGCCCCCTTCCCGGCATGCCCCGGGGCTCACCCCGGCCGCCCCTCCAGCAGCGGCAGCAGCAGCAGCGCCAGCAGCAGCCCCGCCACGTTCACCAGCGTCTCCTGCCCAGTCCCCACCAGTACGGCACCAGTAACACCAGTAACCCCGCCCCCACCCCCCCCCCAGTGCGCCCAGTCCCTCCCAGTGGCCCCCAGTCCCCTCCCAGTCCTCTCCCAGTACTCCCAGTCCAGCCCAGTTGCCCTCAAGCTCCTCCCCATTATCCCCAGTCCCCTCCCAGTACGACCCTGTTGTCATCCCAGTTCAGACCAGTTGCCCTCCCAGTGCTCCCACTCCAGCCCAGTTGCTCTCCAGCCCCTCCCCCTTGCCCCCAGTCCCCTCCCAGTGCTCCCAGTCCAGCCCAGTTGCCCTCCCAGTCCCTCCTAGTCCAGCCCAGTTGCCCTCCCAGTGCTCCCAGTCCAGCCCACTTGCCCTCCCAGTCCCCTCCCAGTGCTCCCAGTCCAGCCAGTTGCCCTCCAGCACCTCACCCATCACCCCCAGTCCCTCCCAGTCCAGCCCAGTTGCCATCCCAGTGCTCCAGTCCAGCCCACTTGCCCTCCCAGTGCCCTCCCAGTGCTCCCAGTCCAGCCCACTTGCCCTCCCAGTGCCCTCCCAGTGCTCCCAGTCCAGCCCAGCTGCCCTCCCAGTCCCTCCCAGTCCAGCCCATTTACCCTCCCAGTGCCCTCCCAGTGCTCCCAGTCCAGCCCACTTGCCCTCCAGTCCCTCCCCATCACCCCCAGTCCCTCCCAGTCCAGCCCAGTTGACCTCCAGCACCTCCCCATCACCCCCAGTGCCTCCCAGTCCAGCCCAGTTGCCCTCCAAGTCCCTCCCAGTCCAGCCCATTTACCCTCCCAGTGCCCTCCCAGTGCTCCCAGTCCAGCCCAGTTGCCCTCCCAGTGCTCCCAGTCCAGCCCACTTGCCCTCCCAGTGCCCTCCCAGTGCTCCCAGTCCAGCCCACTTGCCCTCCAGTGCCCTCCAGTGCTCCCAGTCCAGCCCACTTGCCCTCCCAGTCCCTCCCAGTCCAGCCAGTTGACCTCCAGCACCTCCCCATCACCCCCAGTGCCTCCCAGTCCAGCCCAGTTGCCCTCCAAGTCCCTCCCAGTCCAGCCCATTTACCCTCCCAGTGCCCTCCCAGTGCTCCCAGTCCAGCCCAGTTGCCCTCCCAGTGCTCCCAGTCCAGCCCACTTGCCCTCCCAGTCCCCTCCCAGTGCTCCCAGTCCAGCCAGCTGCCCTCCAGCCCCTCCCCATCACCCCAGTGCCTCCCAGTCTAGCCCAGTTGCCCTCCCAGTCCCCTCCCAGTGCCTCCCAGTCCAGCCCAGTTGCCCTCCCAGTGCTCCCAGTCCAGCCCAGTTGCCCTCCCAGTCCCTCCCAGTCCAGCCCAGCCGCCCTCCCAGCCCCTCCCCTCCCCCGCCGGCCCCTCCCAGTCCCTCCCAGTGCTCCCAGTTGCCCACCTGGCTGCTGTCCTTGGCGGCCACGTCGGCCACGTTGTCCCTGCGGGCCTGGTGCACGGCCAGCGCCGCCCGCGTGGCCCCGCCCGCCACGCCCACCACGCCCTGGGGGCGGGGCACCGCCTGGCCACGCCTCCCGGGGCCTCCCAGGGCCTCCCAGTGCCACCCTGGGGCCTCCTGTATCTCCCAGTAGCACCCCACGGCCTCCCAGTAGCACCCAGTGCCTCCCAGTATCACCCCAGGGCCTCCCAGTAAGTTCCAGGGCCTCCCAGTATCACCCCACGGCCTCCCAGTACCACCCCTGGGCCTCCCAGTACCACCCCGGGGCCTCCCAGTAAGTTCCAGGGCCTCCCAGTATCACCCCAGGGCCTCCCAGTACCACCCCAGGGGCCTCCCAGTAGCTCCCAGTGCCTCCCAGTATCACCCCAGGGCCTCCCAGTAGCACCCCAGGGCCTCCCAGTAGCACCCCGGGTCCTCCCAGTAGCTCCCAGTATCTCCCAGTAGCACCCCACGGCCTCCCAGTAGCACCCAGTGCCTCCCAGTATCACCCCAGGGCCTCCCAGTACCACCCCAGGGCCTCCCAGTAGCTCCCAGTATCTCCCAGTAGCACCCCAGGACCTCCCAGTATCACCCCAGGGCCTCCCAGTAAGTTCCAGGGCCTCCCAGTAGCACCCCAGGGCCTCCCAGTAGCACCCCGGGGCATCCCAGTAGCTCCCAGTATCTCCCAGTAGCACCCCACGGCCTCCCAGTACCACCCCAGGGCCTCCCAGTACCACCCCGGGGCCTCCCAGTATCACCCCAGGGCCTCCCAGTAAGTTCCAGGGCCTCCCAGTGCCACCCCGGGGCCTCCCAGTGCCTCCCAGTGCCACCCCGGGGCCTCCCAGTAGCTCCCAGTAGCACACCAGGGCCTCCCAGTACCACCCAGTGCCTCCCAGTATCACCCCGGGGCCTCCCAGTAAGTTCCAGGGCCTCCCAGTAGCACCCCGGGGCCTCCCAGTAGCACCCCAGGGCCTCCCAGTATCACCCCAGGGCCTCCCAGTAAGTTCCAGGGCCTCCCAGTACCACCCCAGGGCTCCCAGTAGCACCCCAGCGCCTCCCAGTATCATCCCGGGGCCTCCCAGTATCCCCCCAGTGCCTCCCAGTATCCCCCCAGTGCCTCCCAGTACCCCCCCCAGTATCCCCCCAGTGCCTCCCAGTATCCCCCCAGTACCTCCCAGTACCCTCCCAGTATCCCCCCAGTGCCTCCCAGTACCCCCCAGTGCCTCCCAGTATCCCCCCAGTACCCCCCAGTATCCCCCCAGTACCCCCCAGTATCCCCCCAGCATCCCCCAGCGCCCCCCCCACCCGCGCTGCCTCGCCCCCGCCCGCTGACGTCAGGCGCGGTGGGCGGGGCGGTGGGCGGGGCGGTGGGCGGGGCCTTGCCTTGGCGGCGGCCCCCAGCGTCAGGAGGGCGGGGCCGGCGCGCGGCCAGGCGGGCGCCAGCAGCTCCAGCACGAGCGCGACGTCATTCAGCACGTCCGCCGCCAGCCTGGGCGGGGCCTCGCGTCACGTGGGCGCCGGGGGCGGGGCCTCCCCGCCGGGGGCGGCGAGAGAGGCGCGGCGGGGGGGGGCGTGGCCTCGAGGGGGCGGGGCCTCCCCGCCGGGGGCGGCGAGAGAGGCGCGGCTGGGGGGGGCGTGGCCTCGAGGGGGCGGGGCCTCCCCGCCGGGGGCGGTGAGAGAGGCGCGGCGGCGGGGGGGGCGTGGCCTCGAGGGGGGCGGGGCCACGAGGGGGCGGGGACTCACCGCCACTGCTTGGCCTCGCAGTCCAGGCGGCTCCTGCGAGGGGGGGGGGGGATCCCAGTGCTCCAGTAAGGCCCAGTAGCTCCCAGTAAGGCCCGGTGATGCCTCCCAGTCAACCCCCCGCTCCTCCCAGTAACTCCCAGTAGCTCCCAGTGCTCCCACTGCTGCCTCCCAGTGCTCCCAGTCCCACCTCCCAGTGCATCCCAGTAAGTCCCAGTCCCACTTCCCAGTGCTCCCAGTAGCTCCCAGCAAGTCCCAGTGACTCCCACGAGCTCCCAGTCCCTCCCAGTGCCGCCCCCCAGTGCTCCCAGTGAGTCCCAGACCCTCCCAGTAGCTCCCAGTTCCACCTCCCAGTGCTCCCAGTGAGTCCCAGTCCCTCCCAGTAGCTCCCAGTTCCACCTCCCAGTGTTCCCAGTGCATCCCAGTAGCTCCCAGTAAGTCCCAGTGATTTCCATGAGCTCCCAGTAAGTCCCCGTGCCACCTCCCAGTGCTCCCAGTCCCTCCCATTGCCACCTCCCAGTGCTCCCAGTCCCTCCCAGTCCCATCCCAGTGCCACCTCCCAGTCCCTCCCAGTGCTCCCAGTCCCTCCCAGTGCCACCTCCCAGTCCCTCCCAGTCCCTCCCAGTGCTCCCAGTCCCTCCCATTGCCACCGTCCCAGTGCTCCCAGTCCCTCCCAGTCCCTCCCAGTCCCATCCCAGTGCCACCTCCCAGTCCCTCCCAGTGCTCCCAGTTCCACCTCCCAGTCCCTCCCAGTCCCTCCCAGTGCTCCCAGTGAGTCCCAGTTCCACCTCCCAGTGCATCCCAGTGCCACCTCCCAGTGAGTCCCAGTCCCTCCCAGTGCCGCCTCCCAGTGCTCCCAGTAAGTCCCAGTGCCGCCTCCCAGTCCTCCCAGTGCTCCCAGTCCCTCCCAGTGCCGCCTCCCAGTCCCTCCCAGTGAGTCCCAGTTCCACCTCCCAGTCCCTCCCAGTGCTCCCAGTCCCTCCTCCCAGTCCCTCCCAGTCCCTCCCAGTGAGTCCCAGTTTCACCTCCCAGTCCCTCCCAGTCCCTCCCAGTGCTCCCAGTCCCTCCCAGTCCCTCCCAGTGCCGCCTCCCAGTCCCTCCCAGTGAGTCCCAGTTCCACCTCCCAGTCCCTCCCAGTGCCGCCTCCCACCCAGTCCCTCCCAGTCCCATCCCAGTGCTCCCAGTCCCTCCCAGTCCCTCCCAGTGCCCCCAGTGCCACCTCCCAGTCCCCCCAGTCCCTCCCAGTCCCTCCCAGTGCTGCCTCCCAGTCCCTCCCAGTCCCCCCAGTCCCTCCCAGTCCCATCCCAGTCCCCCCAGTCCCTCCCAGTGCTCCCAGTCCCTCCCAGTCCCATCCCAGTGCTCCCAGTCCCTCCCAGTCCCCCCAGTCCCTCCCAGTGCCACCTCCCAGTGCTCCCAGTCCCTCCCAGTGCCACCTCCCAGTCCCTCCCAGTCCCCCCAGTCCCTCCCAGTGCTCCCAGTCCCTCCCAGTCCCCCCAGTGCTCCCAGTCCCTCCCAGTGCTCCCAGTCCCTCCCAGTGCCGCCTCCCAGTCCCTCCCAGTGCCCACCCTTCCAGTCCCTCCCAGTCCCTCCCAGTGCTCCCAGTCCCTCCCAGTGCCCCCAGTGCCACCTCCCAGTCCCTCCCAGTGCTCCCAGTCCCTCCCAGTGCCCCCAGTGCCGCCTCCCAGTCCCCCCAGTGCTCCCAGTCCCTCCCAGTGCCTCCAGTGCCACCTCCCAGTCCCCCCAGTCCCTCCCAGTCCCTCCCAGTGCTCCCAGTCCCTCCCAGTCCCTCCCAGTGCCGCCTCCCAGTCCCTCCCAGTCCCCCCAGTCCCTCCCAGTCCCCCCAGTGCTCCCAGTCCCATCCCAGTGCTCCCAGTCCCATCCCAGTCCCTCCCAGTCCCCCCAGTCCCTCCCAGTGCTCCCAGTCCCTCCCAGTCCCTCCCAGTGCTCCCAGTCCCCCCAGTCCCCCCAGTGCTCCCAATCCCTCCCAGTGCTCCCAGTCCCATCCCAGTCCCCCCAGTCCCTCCCAGTGCTCCCAGTCCCCCCAGTCCCTCCCAGTCCCTCCCAGTGCCGCCTCCCAGTCCCTCCCAGTGCCTCCCAGTCCCCCCAGTCCCTCCCAGTCCCATCCCAGTCCCCCCAGTCCCTCCCAGTCCCATCCCAGTCCCCCCAGTCCCTCCCAGTGCTCCCAGTCCCTCCCAGTCCCTCCCAGTGCTCCCAGTCCCCCCCAGTCCCTCCCAGTCCCTCCCAGTGCCGCCTCCCAGTCCCTCCCAGTCCCCCCAGTCCCTCCCAGTCCCCCCAGTCCCTCCCAGTCCCATCCCAGTCCCTCCCAGTGCTCCCAGTCCCTCCCAGTCCCATCCCAGTGCCGCCTCCCAGTCCCTCGCAGTCCCCCCAGTCCCTCCCAGTGCTCCCAATCCCTCCCAGTGCCACCTCCCAGTGCTCCCAGTCCCTCCCAGTCCCTCCCAGTGCTCCCAGTCCCTCCCAGTTCCACCTCCCAGTGCTCCCAGTCCCTCCCAGTGCATCCCAGTCCCCCCAGTCCCTCCCAGTCCCATCCCAGTGCCTCCAGTCCCTCCCAGTGAGTCCCAGTTCCACCTCCCAGTCCCTCCCAGTCCCTCCCAGTGCTCCCAGTCCCTCCCAGTCCCATCCCAGTCCCTCCCAGTCCCCCCAGTCCCATCCCAGTGCCCCCAGTCCCTCCCAGTGCTCCCAGTGAGTCCCAGTTCCACCTCCCAGTCCCTCCCAGTCCCTCCCAGTTCCACCTCCCAGTCCCTCCCAGTCCCTCCCAGTGCTCCCAGTCCCATCCCAGTGCCCCCAGTCCCTCCCAGTGCTCCCAGTGAGTCCCAGTTCCACCTCCCAGTCCCTCCCAGTCCCTCCCAGTGCTCCCAGTCCCTCCCAGTCCCATCCCAGTCCCTCCCAGTCCCCCCAGTCCCATCCCAGTGCCCCCAGTCCCTCCCAGTGCTCCCAGTGAGTCCCAGTTCCACCTCCCAGTCCCTCCCAGTGCCACCTCCCAGTCCCATCCCAGTGCTCCCAGTCCCTCCCAGTCCCATCCCTGTGCCGCCTCCCAGTCCCTCCCAGTCCCTCCCAGTGCTCCCAGTCCCTCCCAGTGCTCCCAGTCCCATCCCAGTGCTCCCAGTGCTCCCAGTCCCTCCCAGTGCTCCCAGTCCCATCCCAGTCCCATCCCAGTCCCCCCAGTCCCTCCCAGTCCCTCCCAGTTCCACCTCCCAGTCCCTCCCAGTCCCCCCAGTGCCCCCCAGTCCCTCCCAGTCCCTCCCAGTCCCTCCCAGTCCCCCCCAGTGCCCGCGCTCACCCCTGGAGCCAGGCGAAGGCGACGCGCGTCACCATCCCCCCCCCGTCTGCAGGGGGCACCGCATTCGGGGTGAAAACCGGCGGGTTTGGGTCCGGGGGCGTTTGGGGTGAAAACGGGGATTTGGGGGTGAAAACGGGGGATTTTGGGTCCGGGGGATTCTGGGGTGAAAACAGGCAATTCTGGGTACAAAGTGTTTTGGGGTAAAAATGGGGGATTTTGGTCACCGGAGGAATTTTCGTTGAAATTGGTGGATTTTGGGTACAGAGGGGTTTTGGGGTGAAAATGGGGGATTTGGGGTCTGGGGGATTTTGGGGTGAAAATGGGGGATTTTGGGGATGAGGTGTTTTGGGTGAAAAAGGGGGATTTTGGGTACAGAGGCGTTTTGGGGTGAAAATGGGGGATTTGGGGCACGAGCTGTTTTGGGGTGAAATCAGGGGATTTTGGGTACAGAGGGGTTTTGGGGTGAAACTGGGGGATTTTGGGTCCGGAGGATTTTGGGGTGAAAATGGGGGATTTTGGGTCCGGGGGATTTTGGGGTGAAACTGGGGGATTTGGGGGATGAGGTGTTTTGGGGTGAAAAAGGGGGATTTTGGGTAAAGATGGATTTTGGAGTGAAACTGAAGGATTTTGGTCATGGGGGCATTTTGGGGTGAAAAAAGGGGATTTTGAGTCTGGGGGATTTTGGGGTGAAATGGAGGGATTTGGGGTCTGGAGAATTTTGGGGTGAAAAAGTGGGAATTTGGGTCCAGGGGATTTTGGGGTGAAAGTGAGGGATTTTGGGTCCAGAGCAGTTTTGGGGTAAACCGGGGGATTTTGGGTCTGGAAGGAATTTTGGGGTGAAAACGGAGGATTTTGGTCATGGGAGGATTTTGGGGTGAAACTGGGGGATTTTGGGGTCACAGATGGGTTTGGGGGGTCAAACTGGGGGATTTTTGGGGCAAAAAAGGGGCATTTTGGGGTCAAACTGGGGGATTTTGGGGTGAAAATGGGGATTTTTGAGGTCAAATTGGGAAATTTTGGGGTCAGACTGGGAAATTTTGGGGTGAAACCAGGACATTTTGGGGTCACACCAGGACGTTTTGGGGCCAAAACGGGCATTTTTGGGGTGCAAAGGGGATTCTGGGGTAAAATAGGAGGATTTTGGGGGTGCTGGAGCAGAATTTGGGGTGAAAAATGGGGATTTTGGGGATCCAGGTGGGATTTTGGGGTGAAAAATGGGGATTTTGGGTCAAACTGGGGAATTTTGGGGTGAAAAATGGGGATTTGAGGGTCAAACTGAGAGATTTTGGGGTGAAAAATGTGGATTTTTGGGTGAAAAATGTGGATTTTGGGGTGAAAAATGGGGATTTTTGGGTCAGACTGGGGTTTTGGGGGTGAAAAATGGGGATTTTGGGGTGAAAAATGGGGGATTTTGGGGTCGAACTGGGAAATTTTGGGCCAGAACTAGGGGATTTTGGGGCAAAAAATGGGGATTTTGGGGGTCAAACTGGGCCATTTTGGGGTGAAAAATGGGGATTTGAGGGTCAAACTGGGAGATTTTGGGGTGAAAAATGGGGATTTTGGGGTCACAGATGGGTCTGGGGGTCAAACTGGGGGATTTTTGGGGCAAAAAAGGGGGATTTTTGGGTCAAAGTGGGAGATTTTGAGGTGAAAATGGGGATTTTGGGGTCAAACTGGGGGATTTTGGGGTGAAAAGGGAGGTTCCTGGGGTCCAGGTGGGATTTTGGGGTGAAACAGGGGGGTTTTGGTGGCGCTGGAGCAGATTTTGGGGTGAAATGGGGAGATTTGGGGATTCTGAGGCACATTTTGGGGTGAAACTGGGACATTTTTGGGGTGAAAAATGGGGATTTTGGGGTCAAATTGGGGATTTTGGAGAGAAAAAGAGGGATTTTGGGTCACCAGAGCACATTTTGGGGTCAAACTGGGGGATTTTTGGGTCACACCAAGACATTTTGGGGTCAAACTGGGCATTTTTGGGGCCCAAATGAGATTTTGGGGTAAAATTGGGGGATTTTGGGGGTGCTGCAGCAGAATTTGGGGTGAAAATGGGGATTTTTGGGATCCAGGCAGGATTTTGGGGTGGAAAATGGGGATTTTTGGGTCAGACTGGGGGTTTTGGGGGTGAAAAGTGGGGATTTTGGGGTCAAACCAAGATATTTTGGGGTGAAAAATAGGGATTTTGGGGTCAAACTGGGGAATTTTGGGGTGAAAATGGGATTTTGGGGTGAAAATGGGGAATTTGGGGTCAAACTGGGGAATTTTGGGGTGAAAATGGGGATTTTGGGGTGAAAAATGGGGAATTTTGGGGTGAAAAATGGGGATTTTGGGGTCAAACTGGGGGATTTTGGGGTGAAAATGGGGATTTTGGGGTCGTCAGAGCACATTTTGGGGTCAAACTGGGAGATTTTGGGGTGAAAAATGGGGATTTTGGGGTCAAACTGGGCAGTTCTGGGGTTAAAAATGGGATTTTGGGGTCAAACTGGGAGATTTTGGGGTGAAAAATGGGGATTTTGGGGTCAAACTGGGCAGTTCTGGGGTTAAAAATGGGGATTTTGGGGTCAAACTTGGCCATTTTGGGGTGAAAATGGGGATTTTGGGGTGAAAATGGGGATTTTTGTGGTGAAAATGTGGATTTTGGGGTCGTCAGAGAATTTTTTGGGGTCAAACTGGGCCATTTTGGGGTGAAAAATTGGGATTTGAGGGTCAAACTGGGAGATTTTGGGGTGAAAATGGGGATTTTGGGGTGAAACTGGGGATTTTGGGGTCATCAGAGAATATTTTGGGGTCAAACTGGGCCATTTTGGGGTGAAAAATTGGGATTTGAGGGTCAAACTGGGGAATTTTGGGGTGAAAATGGGGATTTTGGGGTGAAAATGGGGATTTTTGGGGTCATCAGAGAATATTTTGGGGTTAAACTGGGCCATTTTGGGGTGAAAAATTGGGATTTGAGGGTCAAACTGGGAGATTTTGGGGTGAAAATGGGGATTTTGGGGTGAAAATGGGGATTTTTTGGGTGAAAATGGGGATTTTTGGAGTCAAACTGAGAGATTTTGGGGTGAAAAATGGGGATTTGGGGGTAAAAACTGGGGGATTTTGTGGCAAAAAATGGGGATTTTGGGGTCGAACTGGGAAATTTTGGGGTGAAAATGGGGATTTTGGGGTTGTCAGCATATTTTGGGGTCAAAGTGGGCCATTTTGGGTGAAAAATTGGGATTTGAGGGTCAAACTGGGAGATTCTGGGGTGAAAAATGGGGATTTTGGGGTCAAACTGGGCCATTTTGGGGTGAAAATGGGGATTTTGGGGTGAAAATGGGGATTTTTGTGGTGAAAATGGGGATTTTGGGGTCGTCAGAGAATATTTTGGGGTCAAACTGGGCCATTTTGGGGTGAAAAATTGGGATTTGAGGGTCAAACTGGGAGATTTTGGGGTGAAAATGGGGATTTTGGGGTGAAAATGGGGGATTTTGGGGTCAAACTGGGAGATTTTGGGGTGAAAAATGGGGATTTGGGGGTAAAACTGGGGGATTTTGTGGCAAAAAATGGGGATTTTGGGGTCGAACTGGGAAATTTTGGGGTGAAAATGGGGATTTTGGGGTTGTCAGCATATTTTGGGGTCAAAGTGGGCCATTTTGGGGTGAAAAATTGGGATTTGAGGGTCAAACTGGGAGATTCTGGGGTGAAAAATGGGGATTTTGGGGTCAAACTGGGCCATTTTGGGGTGAAAATGGGGATTTGGGGGTGAAAATGAGGATTTTTGGGGTGAAAAATGGGGATTTTGGGGGTGAAAATGGGGATTTCGGTGTGAAACTGGGGGATTTGGGGTCACCAGAGCACATTTTGGGGTGGAAGCGGGGCGTTTTGGCACTCACCGCGCAGCACCCAGGTCAGGGCGGCCCCGGTGACGGTGGCGGCTCCGTCCCCCACCCCCACGGCCTGGAGCACGGCGCGGGCGGCCAGCGCGCCCGCCAGGGTGCTGCACAGCGCCTGCCCAGTGCTCCCAGTTACTGCCCAGTTCATCCCAGTTACCCCTCGGTCAGCCCCTCACTCCCACACTGACTCCCAGTTACCTCCCAGTCCCCCCCAGTCCATCCCAGTACTCCCAGTTACATCCCAGTTACCCCTCGGTGAGCCCCCTCACTCCCACACTGACTCCCAGTTACATCCCAGTCCCCCCCCAGTAGCTCCCAGACACCTCCCAGTGCCTCCCAGTTACCTTCCGCTGACCCCCAGTTACATCCCAGTTACCCCCCAGTGACTCCTTCCCTTCTGCTCTCCCTCCCAGTTACCTCCCAGTCCCCCCCAGTCCCCTCCCAGTACTCCCCAGACACCTCCCAGTGCCTCCCCGTTACCCTCCACTGACCCCCAGTCCATCCCAGTACTCCCAGTTACATCCCAGTTACCCCCCAGTGAGCCCCTCACTCCCACCCTTTCTCCCAGTTACCTCCCAGTCCCCCCCAGTCCCCTCCCAGTACTCCCCAGACATCTCCCAGTGCCTCCCCGTTACCCTCCACTGACCCCCAGTCCATCCCAGTACTCCCAGTTACATCCCAGTTACCCCCCAGTGACTCCTTCCCTTCTGCTCTCCCTCCCAGTTACCTCCCAGTCCCCCCAGTAGCCCCCAAACACCTCCCAGTGGCTCCCACTTACCTTCCACTGACCCCCAGTCCTTCCCAGTCCCTCCCAGTTCCCTCCCAGTGGCTCCCAGTTCCCTCCCAGTCCTTCCCAGTGCCTCTGAATCTCCTCCCAGTGCCCTCCCAGTGCTCTTTCCCGCCCCCCCCAGTGCCCCCCGCCCCCCTCCCAGTGCCTCCCAGTGCTCCCCAGTCCCACCTGCAGCGCGTCCCAGCACTGGTACTGGAGGTAGTCGGGGCTGACGCTCTCGGGGTACCCCTGGGGCAGCAGCACCCGCTGGGGGGGGGGGCGAGGGGGGGGTCAGGGACCCCCAGGGACCCCCCAACCCCCCCAGGACCCCCAAAATCCCCCCCAGGACCCCAAAATTCCCCCCCAGGGACACCCCCCCCCCCCCCCAGGGATCCCATTTGCCCCCCCCCAGTCCCCCCAGAACCCCCCCCAAGACCCCCCCCCCCCAATATCTCCCCCACGACCCCAATAACCCCCCCCGGACCCCCCCAGGACCCCATTTGCCCTCCCCAGCCCCCCAATAACCCCCCTCGGACCCCCCCCAGACCCCAATAACCCCCCCGACCCCCCCCCCACGACCCATAACCCCCCCCCATGACCCCAATAACCCCCCCAGGACCCCCCGCAGCCCCCCAATAACCCCCCCCGGACCCCCCCACGACCCTTAAGACCCCCCAGGATCCCCCAGCTCCCCAGTAACCCCCCCGGGACCCCCATAACCCCCCCCCCTCCACCCCTTAAGCCCCCCAAGGACCTCAATAACCCCCCCTGGACCCCCCCCACGACCCCTTAAGACCCCCCCAGGGCCCCCCCGGACCCCCAAAACCCCCCAAACTCCCCCAGCACCCCAATAACCCCCCCCGGGACCCCCCCACGACCCCCTAACCCCCCCCCCGAACCCCAATAACCCCCCAGGACCCCCCTAGGACGCCCCCAGGACCCCTTAAGCCCCCCCCGGATCCCCCCAGGACCACTTAAGCCCCCCAATATCTTCCCCACGACCCCTTAAAACCCCCCCCCGGACCCCAATAACCCCGCCCGGACCCCTCCCCGACCCCCTAACCCCCCCGCGAACCCCAATAACCCCCCAGGACCCCCCTAGGACGCCCCACGATCCCCTAAGACCCCCCCCGGACCCCCCCCAAGACCTCAATAACCCCCCCCCCCCCCCAAGCTCCCCCCTCTCACGGCGACCGCGCGGCGCAGGCCCGAGGGGGGGGAGGCCCCGGGGGGAGGAGGCGCCGGAGCCCCCCCCGGTCCCCCCCCACGTAACGGGCGGCCTCGCGGGACCCCCCACAGCTCGCGGCAGAGCGGGGGGGGGGGCGGCGGCGTCCTCCGGCCTCTCCATCCCGTTCGCAACTCTATGGCCTCCGCGGGGACGCTCTAGGGCGGGAGGCCTCCAGGGCTCTATGGTTACAGGGGCGCTCTAGGACAGAGGGCCTCCAGGGCTCTATGGTTGCCAGAGTGCTGACGCGTCTCTATGGGTACAGGGCACGCTCTAGGACGGTAGGCCTCCAGGGCTCTATGGTTGCTAGCGTGCCCACGTGTCTCTATGGTTAAAGGGCACGCTCTAGGACGGAAGGCCTCCAGGGCTCTATGGTTGCCAGTGTACCCACGCGTCTCTATGGTTGCCAGTGTACCCACGGGTCTCTATGGTTACAGGGGGGCGCTCTAGGATGGAGGTCCGCGAGCTCTATGGGCTCCGTGGGACACTCTAGGACGGAAGGTCTCCAGGGCTCTATGGTTGCCAGCATGCCCACGCATCTCTATGGTTACAGGAGGCGCTCTAGGCCTTGTCCTGCAGTCTCTATGGTTACACGGCCTCTCTAGAGCCTCTTCCTCGCGTGTCTGTGGTTCAATGGGACGCTCTAGGCCTTCCCTGTCAGTTGTTATGGTCATGCAGACAGTCCGAGGCCTCTTCCCCACCTCTCTATGGTACCACGTGACGCTCTGGGCCCTCCCTCCTCAGTCTCTATTGTTACATGGCCTGTCTGGAGCCTCTTCCCCACCTCTCTATGGTTACAGGGGACGCTCTAGGCCCGTCCTCCTCAGTCTCTATGGTTACACAGCCTCTCCTGGAGCCTCTTCCCCACCTCTCCATAAATCTCTGGGCTGCTCTAGGCCCTCCCCCTCAGACTCTGTGGTCACGTGGCCTTTCTGGAGACCCTTCCCTGCCTCTCTATCATTACAGGGGACGCTCTAGGCCTTCCCTCCCCAGTCTCTATGGTAGGCCTTCCCTCCCCAGTCTCTATGGTTACACAGCCTCTCTAGGCATCCGCAGGATGCTCTAGGCCTCCCTCCCTTCCCTCTCTATGATCACGCGGCCCTTCTGGAGCCTCTTACCCACCTCTCTATGGTTCCACGGGACGCTCTAGGCCTTCCCCCTCAGACTCTACGGTCACAGGGCCTCTCTGGACCCCCTTCCCCCTGCATCTCTATCGTTTCATGGGATGCTCTATGCCCTTGCCTTCCAGTCTCTGCGGTCATGCAGACACTCCAGCACCCCTTCCCCGTCTCTCTATGGTACCATGGGGCACTCTAGGCCCTCACCCGTCAATCTGTATGCTCACACGGCCCCTCTGGAGCCTCCTCCCCACCTCTCTATGGTCCCACGGGCAGCCTAGGCCCCTCCCCGCAGTCTCTATGACCACGTGGCCCCTCTGGAGCTTCTCCCCCCCCATCTCTATGGTCCCCTACCCCCCTGGGTGACCCCCCCACCCAGCCCGGGTCCCCCCGGCAGCCACGGTCACAGCTCCAAGCGCTTTATTGGGTGGGACAAGGGGGGGGCGGGGCCAGCAGGGGGCACCCCTGGGTGCTGCGGGGCAGCCTCAGGTCTCGTGGGGCACCCACGGGTGGCCGAGGGTCACCACGGGCTTCACCCAACACAGACACGGAGAAAACCGCGGTCCTCCAGGGCGGCGCTGACCCAGCTCCGAGCCCCGCGGCGGGCCGGGGAGCCCCCGCCGCTGAGCACGGGGCACCCGCGGGGCGCCGCGGGGCGGGCGCGGGGCTCAGCTGATGTAGACGCGGTGGAAGTCGTGGGCGCCGAAGGCGGCGTTGCACTTGGGGCACTTGCGCTGGCGGGTGTCGTAGCGGCTCTTGACGCACTCGAAGCAGAAGACGTGGAAGCACTTGGTGAGGACGGCGTCCTTCTTGCGGGCGTTGCAGCACGGGCAGGTCAGGCGGGCCTGGGGGGGCGGGGCAAGATGGCCGTCGGCCCCACCCTGACCGCCAGGGGTGCTCCGGGACCACCGCGCTCCTCCGAGCCCACCCCCAGGTCCTCCAACCCTACGGGAGATGGCAGAGCGGCAACGGGGAGGGCGGGCCAAGATGGCTGCTGGACCCGTGGCGTCACCTGAGGGTGCTCCAACCCCACCCAAAGTCCTCCAAGCCCCACCCAAAGTTCTCCAGCACCCACCTATGGGTCCTCAAACTCCACCCAACGGCCGCCACACCCACCCATGGGTCCTCCAACCCCACCCAAGTCTTCCAGCACCCATCCAGAGACCTCCAACCCCACCCAAAGTCCTCCAAACCCTACCCAAGGTTCTCCAGCACACACCTATGGGTCCTCCAGTCCCACCCAAGGTCCTCCAGCCTCACCCAAAGTTCTCCAGCACCCATCCAGAGACCTCCAACCCCACCCAAAGTCCTCCAAGCACCCACCCAAGGTTCTCCAGCAGACAGCTATGGGTCCTCAAACTCCACCCAACGGCCACCAGACCCACCTATGGGTCCTCCAACCCCCACCCAAGTCTTCCAGCACCCATCCAGAGACCTCCAACCCCACCCAAAATCCTCCAAGCCCCACCTATGGGTCCTCAAAACTCCACCCACCATCCGCCAGACCCACCTATGGGTCCTCCAACCCCACCCAAGTCTTCCAGCACCCATCCAGAGACCTCCAACCCCACCCAAAGTCCTCCAAGCACCCACCCAAGGTTCTCCAGCACCCACCCTATGGGTCCTCCAGTCCCACCCAAGGTCCTCCAGCCTCACCCAAGGTCCTCCAGCACCCATCCAGAGACCTCCAACTCCACCCAAAGTCCTCCAAGCCCCACCTATGGGTCCTCAAACTCCACCCACCATCCGCCAGACCCACCCTATGGGTCCTCCAACCCCACCCAAGTCTTCCAGCACCCATCCAGAGACCTCCAACCCCCACCCAAAGTCCTCCAAGCACCCACCCAAGGTTCTCCAGCACCCACCTATGGGTCCTCAAACTCCACCCAACGGCCGCCAGACCCACCCATGGGTCCTCCAGCCCCATCCAAGATTCTCCAGCACCCATTCAGAGACCTCCAACCCCACCCCCAAGTCCTCCAGCACCCATACAAGAGTTCTCCAAACCCCACCCCTGGGTCTTCCAAGCCCCACCCATGGTCCTCCAGCCCCACCCAAAGTTCTCAAGCACCCACCCAAAGACCACTGACTCCACCCAAACTCACCCACCATCCACCCCTGGGTCCTTCAACCCCACCCAAGGTCCTCCAGCATCCATCACAAGGTCCTCCAGGCCCTTCCAAGGTCCTCCAGCCCCACCCAAGGTTCTCCAGCTGCTACCCAAAGACCTCTAACCCACCCTGAAGTCCGCCCAGCACCCACCCATGGGTCCTCCAGACTCACCACAAGGTCTCCCAACACCCACCCGAGGTTCTCCAGCACCCACCCAAAGTCCTCCAGCCACACCCGAGGTCCTCCACCACCCACCTACGGGTCCTCCAACCCACCCAAGGTCCTCCACCACCCACCCAAGGTTCTCCAGCACCCACCTGAGGTCCTCCAGCACTCACCCATGGGTCCTCCAACCCCACCCAAGGTCCTCCAGCTCCCCGCCGAGGTTCCCCAACCCCACCTCAAGGTCCTCCAGCTGCCTCGCCCAGCAGCAGGGACCCCCAGAGCCGTCAGGGGTGCCCTCCCCCTCCCCCCCGACACCCATGGGTGCTGCCCCCCCCCCCCACCGCACCCCCCCCCCTCCCCCCCCCCCCCCCCCCCCCCCCCCCCCCCCCCCCCCCCCCCCCCCCCCCCCCCCCCCCCCCCCACCCCCCCCCCCCCCCCCCCCCCCCCCCCCCCCTCCCCCCCCCCCCCCCCCCCCCCCCCCCCCCCCCCCCCCCCCCCCCCCCCCCCCCCCCCCCCCCCCCCCCCCCCCCCCCCCCCCCCCCCCCCCCCCCCCCCCCCCCCCCCCCCCCCCCCCCCCCCCCCCCCCCCCCCCCCCCCCCCCCCCCCCCCCCCCCCCCCGCCCCCCCCAGGCCCCCCCCCCCCCAAGCTCCCCCCCCACCCCAGCCTCCCCCCCCCCCCCCAGTCCCCAGCCCCCCCCCAGCCCCCCCCCCCCCCGTCCACCGGCCCCCCCCCACAGTCCCTCCAGCCCCCCCCAGCTCCACCCCCCCACCCAGGCCCCCCCCCCCCCCCCCCCTCCCGCCCCCCCCCCTAGGCCCCCTCCCCCCCCCCCACGCCCCCCCCTCCCCTCAGGGCCCCCCCCCCCCCCCAGCCCCCCAGCCCCCCCCCCCCCCCCCCCCCCCCCCCCCCCCCCCCCCCCCCCCCCCCCCCCCCCCCCCCCCCCCCCCCCCCCCCCCCCCCCCCCCCCCCCCCCCCCCCACCCCCCCCCCCCCCCCCCCCCCCCCCCCCCCCCCCCCCCCACCCCCCCCCCCCCCCCCCCCCCCCCCCCCCCCCCCCCCCCCCCCCCCCCCCCCCCCCCCCCCCCCCCCCCCCCCCCCCCCCCCCCCCCCCCCCCCCCCCCCCCCCCCCCCCCCCCCCCCCACCCCCCCCCCCCCCCCCCCCCCCCCCACCCCCCCGACCCCCCCCCCCCCCCGCCCCTCCCAGCCCCTCGCCCCCAGCCCCCCCCCCGCCCCCCCCCCCCCCCAGCCCCCGCCCCCAGCCCCCCGACCCCCCAGCCCCCCAGCCCCCCCCCCTCCCAGCCCCAGCCCCCAAGGCCCCCTCCCGGTCCCCCCCCCCCCCCACCCCCCCCCCCCCAGCCCCCCCCCCCCAGCCCCCCCCCCCCCCTCCCCCCCCCCGCCCCCACCCAGGCCCCCCCCACCCCCCCCCCGCCCCCCCAGCCCCCCCCCCCCCCAGCCCCCCGCCCCCACGACCCCGGTCCCCCCACCCCCCCCAGCCCCCCCCAGCCCCCCCCCCCCAGCCCCCCCTCCGCCCCCCCACCGGCCCCCCCCACCCCACCGCCCCCCGCCCCCCCTGCCCCCCCCCGCCCCCCCCGCCCCCTGGACTCCTTGATCTCCTCTGAAGGATCTGGTCGGCGTCGGCGTAGACCTCCACCTTCCGGCTGCTTCTCCAGCTTCCGCCGCAGCCGCGACAGCTCCTCGCTGCGGGACGGGGGGGGCCGTGAGCCCTATAGATCCCCACGGGACCCCCTATAGATCCCCACGGACCCCCTATAGATCCCCACGGACCCCCTATAGATCCCCACGGCCCCCCTATAGATCCCCACGGACCCCCTATAGATCCCCACGGACCCCCTGTAGATCCCACGGACCCCCTATAGATCCCCACGGCCCCCCTATAGATCCCCACGGACCCCCTATAGATCCCCACGGACCCCCTATAGAGTCCCCACGGGCCCCCGCCCAGGGTCCCCAGGACCTCCTATAGGTCCCTGCAGACCTTCTCCAGGTCCTTGCAGACCACCGGTAGGGGCCCCCACAGAGCCTCTACGGGAGCCCACAATCCCCCTATAGGTCCCTCCAGACCCCCTATAGGGCCTCCAAAGACCGCCCCTGTAGGGCCCCAAAGACCCCCACAGGGGCCTCAAAGACCCCCTCAGGGCCCACCGACCTGCCTCTGGAGGAACCCAGAGCCCCTATAGAGCCCCACAGGGACCCCCCAGCCACCCCTCAGCCCCTATAGGATCCCAGAGGCTCCTATAGAGCCCCATAGGGACCCCCAGCCAGCCCCGCAGCCCCTATAGATCTCCAGAGCCCCTATAGAGCCCCATAGGGACCCCCCCCAGCCACCCCCCAGCCCCCACAGATCCCAGAGCCCCTATAGAGCCCCATAGGGACCCTACAGGGTCCCCAAACCACCCCACAGACCCCCCAGACCCACCTCAGACCCCCCCAGCCCCCTATAGAGCCCCATAGGGACCCCCCAACCACCCCACAGGCCCCCCCAGCTCCCTACAGAACCCATAGAGACCTACAGAGCCCCCCATAGGGTGCCGTAGGGGCTCCATAGGGTCCCAAACCACCCCATAGACACCCCCAGACCCCCCCCGAGCCCCCCTATAGAGCCCCACGGGACCCCCACCCCACGGCCCCCGCCGTCCCCTATGGACTCCACGGGGTCCCCACCTGGGCCCGCTTGAGGCTGACGACTCCTTGTCCTTGGCGGCGCGGTTCTCGGCGGCGCAGGCCTGGAGCTCGCGCAGCCGGGCCTGGACGTGCTCGCCCTGCGCCCGCAGGTCCTCGGCCAGTCTGCGCCGCCTCCACCGCCTGCAGGAGCCCCCGGGGGGGGTCACCCAGCCCGTCCCACCCGGCCGGCGGGGGGACCTCCCCGATGGGTGCCACCACCCCAGCAACGAGGAACCCTCCTTGAAGGGCCAACACCCCAGCGTTGGGGTCTCCAGATGCCCTCAAGGTTGAGGTTCCTCTACTTGAACATCTGGGTCCCACCACCCTGAACATCTGGGTGCACCACACCCAGACACTCACGATGGGGTCCCACCTCCCCTACATTGAGGAACCCTCCTAGAAGTGCCATCAGCCCAACACTGGGGTCTCCAGACGTCCTTAAGGTTGAGGTTCCTCCATTCCAACATCTGGGTCCCACCATCATGATCATCTGGGTGGCCCCACCCAGACACCCCTGATGGGGTCCCACCACCCCAAAACTGAGGAACCCCTCCATGAAGTGCCACCGCCCAGTGTTGGGGTCTCCAGATGCCCTCAAGGTTGAGGTTCCTCTACTTGAACATCTGGGTCCCACCACCCTGAACATCTGGGTGGCCCCACCTGGACAGCCCCTGATGGGGTCCCACCTCCCCCACACTGAGGAACCCTCCCTTGGAGTGCCAACAGCCCCAACGTCGGGGTCTCCAAATGCCCTCAAGGTTGAGGTTCCTCTGCTTGAACAGCTGGGTCCCACCACCCTGAACATCTCAGTGGCCCCACCTGGACACCCCTGATGGGTCCCACCACCCCAACACTGAGGAACCCTCCATGAAGTGCCACCGGCCCAGTGTTGGGGTCTCCAGATGCCCTCAAGGTTGAGGTTCCTCTACTTGAACATCTGGGGTCCCACCACCCTGAACATCTGGGTGGCCCCACCTGGACACCCCTGATGAGGTCCCACCACCCCAACACTGAGGAACCCTCCATGAAATGCCACCGGCCCAGTGTTGGGGTCTCCAGATGCCCTCAAGGTTGAGGTTCCTCTACTTGAACATCTGGGTCCCACCACCCTGAACATCTGGGTGCACCACACCCAGACACCCACGATGGGGTCCCACCTCCCCTACATTGAGGAACTCTCCTAGAAGTGCCATCAGCCCAACACTGGGGTCTCCAGACGTCCTCAAGGTTGAGGTTCCTCCATTCCAACATCTGGGTCCCACCATGCTTGAACACCTGGGTGTCCCCCACCCGGACACCATGGACACCCCTGATGGGTGCCACCACCCCAGCAACGAGGAACCCTCCTTGAAGGGCCAACACCCCAACGTTGGGGTCTCCAGACGTCCTCAAGGTTGAGGTTCCTGTATTCCAACATCTGGGTCCCACCACCCTCAACATCTGGGTGTCCCCCCACCCGGACAACGGGGACACCCCTGATGGGTGCCACCACCTCAACACCATGCAACCCTCCTTGAATTGCCATCAGCCCAACGGTGGCGTCTCCAGATGCCCTCAAGGTTGAGGTTCCTCTATTCCAACATCTGGGTCCCTCCACCCTGAACATCTGGGTGCACCACACCCAGACACCCACGATGGGGTCCCACCTCCCCTACATTGAGGAACCCTCCTAGAAGTGCCATCAGCCCAACACTGGGGTCTCCAGACGTCCTCAAGGTTGAGGTTCCTCCATTCCAACATCTGGGTCCCACCATCATGATCATCTGGGTGGCCCCACCCAGACACCCCTGATGGGGTCCCACCCACCCCAACACTGAGGAACCCCCCTTGAAGTGCCATCAGCTCAACGATGGGGTCTCCAGATGTCCTCAAGGTTGAGGTTCCTCTACTTGAACATCTGGGTGCCACCACCCTGAGACATCTGGCTGTTGCCCACCCGGACACCAGGGACGCCCCTGATGGGGTCCCACCACCCCAACACTGAGGAACCCTCCATGAAGTGCCACCGGCCCAACAGCAGGGCCTCCAGATGTCCTCAAGGTTGAGGTTCCTGTATTCCAACATCTGGGTCCCACCATCCTCAACATCTGGGTGTCCCCCACCCGGACAACGGGGACACCCCTA
>NW_027448750.1:42096-87171 GCF_030867145.1 Opisthocomus hoazin
TAGGACCTGACCCCCGCTTATGGGGTGCAACAGCCCCCAGGGGTGCAGACCCCCCCCCCGTGGGTGCCGAATCCCACTTATGGGGCCTGACCCCCCCCCATGGGTGCTGACCCCCATTTACGGGGCCTGACCCCCGCTTATGGGGCACAACAGCCCCCAGAGGAGCTGACCCCACCTACAGGACCTGACCCCCACTTATGGGTCCTGACCCACATCTATGGGGCCTGGCAGATCCCCAGGGGTGCTGACCCCAACCCCCCAGGGGTGCTGACCCCCACCTATGGAGCCTGACCCACATCTATGGGGCCTGGCAGATCCCCAGGGGTGCTGACCCCAACCCCCAGGGGTGCTGACCCCCACCTATGGGGTGTGATCCACATCTATGGGGCCTCACCCCCACCTATGGGGCCTGAACCCCACCTATGGGGCACAAAACCAACCCCCCCAGGGGTGCTGATCCCCCCAAGGGATCCTGACCCCCACTTATGGGTCCTGACCCACATCTATGGGTCCTGACCCCCACTTACGGGGCACAAACAAACCCCCCCACAGATGCTGACCCCTCCCAGGGGCTCTGACCCCCACTTATGGGCCCTGACCCCCACCCATAGGTGCTGACCCCCCCCCCCCAGGGGTCCTGCCCCCCCCGTGAATGCTGACCCCCCCAACTTGGGGGTCTCTGCCCCATAGCGTGAGAGATCAAGGGCCGTGGCGGGGGGCTCGGCGCTGAGGGGGGCAATGGGTGCCCCATGGGGGGGGGGTGGCCCACTTGGGGGTCCCGCAGCACCCTGGGGGGCCCTGCCCACTTGGGGGTCCCTCACCACACTTGGGGGTCCCAAACCCCACACCGGGACCCTCAGGGTGCCCACACATGGGGGTCCCTCCCCCCACAATGGGGTCCCCTGCCCCACACTGAGAGTCCCCAAATCTCACCTGGGGGTCCCTTGCCCCACATTTGGGGTCCCTCCCCCCACTTAGGGGTTCCCTGCCCCACATTTGGGGTCCCCCACCCCACTTGGGGGTCCCCTGCCCCACTTGGGGGTCCCTCCCCCTACTTGGGGGTCCCAAACCCCACCTGGGAGTCCCCTGCCCCACACTGGGACCCTCAGGATGCCCCACTTGGGGGTCCCTCACCCTACTTAGGGGTCCCGCGCCTCTCTAAGGGTCCCCTACCACACTTAGGGGTCCCCAAATCCCACCTGGGGGTCTCCTGCCCCCACATCGAGGACCCCTAATCCTACTTGGGGGTCCCCAAAACCCACTTAGGAGTCCCCCTGCCCCACTTGGAGGTCCCTCTCCCCACTTGGGGTCCCACGCCACATTTGGGGGTCCCCTGTGCTACTTGGGGGTCCCATGCCCCATGTTGGGGTCCCTCTCCCCACTTGGGGGTCCCCACACCCCCCACTTGGGGGTCCTGTGCCCCACATCGAGGACCCCTGATCCTACTTGGGGGTCCCACACCCCACACCGGGGGTCCCTCCCCCCACTTAGGGGTCCCTTGCCCCACATCTGGGGTCCCCAAACCCCACTTGGGGGTCCCCTGCCCCACTTGGGGGTCCCTCACCCCACTTGGGGGTCCCCACACCCCACTTGGGGGTCCTGTGCCCCACATCGAGGACCCCTGATCCTACTTGGGGGTCCCACACCCCACTCTGGGGGTCCCTCACCCTACTTGGGGGTCCCCCACCCCACACCGGGGGTCCCTCACCCTACTTGGGGGTCCCTTTCCCCACATCTGGGGTCCCCAAACCCCACTTGGGGGTCCCCTGCCCCACGCTGGGGGTCCCTCACCCCACTTGGGGGTCCCCCGACCCCACACCGCGGTCCCCTCCCCCCACACCCGGATCCCGACCCGACTCACCCCCCCACAACACACACACTCGGGGGTCCCCCCCCGCCCCCCCTCCCTGGCCCCTCCCCCCCCCTTTCCCGCCCTTTTCCCGCCGCCGGGGGGGGGGAGGGGCCCTCGCCCCGCCGTTACCGATCGCTCCCGGCCGTTCCCGCCGCCTTCACCGTGGGAGGAAGAGGAGGAGGAGGAGGGGGGGGGGAAGGAGAGGGGGATGGGGGGGGCGGGGGGGGGAGGGGCCACCCGCCCCGCCCCCCGCCGCCGCAAAAATGGCCGCTCCCCCCCCTCCCCTCGCCGCCGCCCCCCCCTCCCCTCCCCCTCCCCCCCACCCCCTGCCCCCCCTCCCGCCCTCCCCTCCCCCCCCCCGCCCCGCTCGGACCCCCCCCGCCGTCCCCTTCCCCTCCCCCGCCCGGGGCTCACGGGAAATGGAGTCCGGACGCGCCGGAGCCAGCGGCAAAATGGCGGCGGCCGCGGCCGTGAGGGGACGGAGCGGGGGGGGCGTGGCCTGCGGGAAGTCTCGCGAGATCTGCCGGGGGGGGGGATCGCGAGGTTTGGGGGTGGGACGGGGCGGGGTTTGGGTTGAGGGAGGGAGGCAGGAGATGGGGCGTGGCTTGGGGGCGCCTCGCGAGAGCTGTGCGAGGGGGATATCGCGAGGTTTGGGGGGGAGGGGGTGGGGTTTCGGCGGAGGGACGGAAAGGGGACGGAGCGGCGGGGCGTGGCTTAACGAAGTCTCGCGAGACTCGTCCGGGGGTATCGCGAGGTTTGGAGGTGGGAGGGGGCGGGGTTCCGGCTGACGGAGGGGAGAAGGGGCGGGGCCTGGAGTGTTCAGCCCCGCCCAGCTCCAACCTGGATGACGTCACAGCGCGGGCACGTGGCGGCCGGGAGGCCCGCCCCCCCCAGGGAGGGCGCCCGACCATGTTGGGGTCGGGGCCCGGGAGGGGGGGAATCACGTGACGGCGGCCATGTTGGGCCCGGTCCCGGTGCATCATGGGAGGGCGGCCATGGTGACTGACCCCGGGGGATCACGTGGCGGCAGCCATGTTCGATTGGCCCCGGGGATCACGTGACGGCGGCCATGTTGGATTGGCCACAGGGGATCACGTGACGGCGGCCATGTCGGAGCCAACCCCAAGGGGGCGGGCCAATGGGGAGGCGGGGCCTGCACAGCCCCGCCCCCACAGGCCTGGGCTTGTGCCCTACAACCCCCGTGACCCCTTTAGCCCCGCCCCATATCCCTATAGCCCCGCCCCCATACTCCATGCCCCGTATGGCCCCGCCCCATCTCCTATAGCCCCGCCCCACACCCCTATGGCCCCGCCCCCACATCCCCATCCCCCCCGGTCCCCTAGACCCCCTTTCCCTCGCGGCCCCGCCCCCAAGTCCCATAACCCGCCCATTCCCGTAGCCCCGCCCCTCCCTCACCGCACCCGGCGCTTTTGGACCTTTTTCTGTGTTTTTTTTTATCTAAAAAGAGAACAAAAATCGGGGGGGCGGGGCCTCCGCGGGGGGCGGGGCCTCGGGGGTCTCCAGTGGGCGGGGCATTCCCGAGCGGCGGCCATCTTGGGGGCGGGGCCTTTCTTTAGCGCCCCCCCCCCCCCCCCCGGGTGGCAGCCGTCTCAGCCAGGCCCGCTGACCCGGGGTGACCCCGCGGCGGCCATCTTGGCCACGTGACCTCCCAGCAGGGGCGGCCATCTTGGCCACGTGACCTCCCACCGGCAGCGGCCATCTTGGGAAAGCCCTGATGTGACCCCGTGGCGGCCATCTTGGAGCCCCCGCCCCCCCACCGCGGGGGGCGGGGCCGGCGGGGGGCGGGGCGTGGCCGGCAGGGGGCGGGGTCACAGGAAGTAGTCGGCCACGGGCTTCTTGGCGGGGATTCCGCGCGTCTCCTGCGGCGCCGCCTCGAAGATGATGAACTCCTTCTGCAGGTGCTCGTCCAGCTCCAAGATGGCCGCCACGTTCCCGCACCTGCGCCGCCCGCACCGGGTTCTTAGCGTGTTCTTGGCGTGTTCTTGCGTGGCGGCAGCCGGCGGCCGACCCCGGGACGGGGACGGCCCCGCTCCCGCGCCACGCGCTGCCCACCCGCGTCCCCCCGCGCCGTCCCCTTCACCCCACGCCCTCTCCGCAGCTTCACACGGCGTTAGCGTGTGCCTAGCGTGTGCTTAGCGTGTTGGGACTCGCCCGTAGCAGCGGGCAGGGTCGACCCCGTGAGGAGGAGAAGCCCCCCGGGACGTCACATGGTGCCCACCCGCGTCCCCACACCCCACATCCCATCACCCCACATCCTCCCACACCTTAGCATGTTCTTAGCATGTTCTTAGCGTGTTAGGACTCACCTCTAGCAGCAGCCAGGAGCTGTCCCCATGATGGGGATGGTCCCTCTCAGCAGTGCCCACCGCGTCCCTCTGCCTGCATCCCTTTACCCTGCACCCTCCCACACCTTAGCATGTGCTTAGCGTGTTCTTAGCATGTCGGGGCTCACCCATACCAGCAGCCAGAGCCCAAAGCCACGATAGGGACAGCCCACTCCAGCATCACGTGGTGCCCACCCACGTCCCCCACCCTGTGTCCCTTCTCCTCACACCTCACCCCCACCTTAGCATGTGCTTAGCATGTTCTTACCATGTCAGGACTCACCTATAACAGAAGCCAGGAGCTGACCCCATGATGGGACGGTCCCGCTCCAGCGTCACGCGGTGCCACCCGCCTCCCCCCTGTCCCACATCCCATCACCCCACACCCTCCCACGCCTTAGCATGCGCTTAACGTGTTCTTAGCGTGTTGGGACTCACCTCTAGCAGCAGCCAGAGCCCAAAACCCACGATGGGGACCGCCCCACTCCAGCATCACGTGGTGCCCACCCGCGTCCTCCCACCCTGTTTCCCTTTATCCCTGATCCTCCCACACCTTAGCATGTGCTTAACGTGTTCTTAGCATGTTGGGACTCACCTGTACCAGCAGCCAATGGCCAACCCCACCATGAGGAGAATCCACCTGGAGCATCACGTGGTGCCCACCCACGTCCCCCCACCCTGTGTCCCTTCTCCTCACACCCTCCCCCACCTTAGCATGCTCTTAACATGTTCTTAACATGTTCTTAACATGTTCTTAGCATGTTCTTAGCATGTCAGGACTCACCTATAACATAAGCCAGGAGCTGACCCCATGATGGGGACGGTCCCGCTCCAGCGTCACGCGGTGCCCACCCGCCTCCCCCCCTGCCCCACATCCTTTCACCCCACACCCTCCCACGCCTTAGCATGCGCTTAGCGTGTTCTTAGCGTGTTGGGACTCACCTCTAGCAGCAGCCAGAGCCCAAAGCCACGATGGGACCGCCCCACTCCAGCATCACGCAGTGCCCACCCGCGTCCTCCCACCCTGTTTCCCTTTATCCCTGATCCTCCCACACCTTAGCATGTGCTTAACGTGTTCTTAGCATGTTGGGACTCACCTGTACCAGCAGCCAATGGCCAACCCCACCATGAGGAGAATCCACCTGGAGCATCACGTGGTGCCCACCCACGTCCCCCCACCCTGTGTCCCTTCTCCTCACACCCTCCCCCACCTTAGCATGTTCTTAACATGTTCTTAACATGTTCTTAACATGTTCTTAGCATGTTCTTAGCATGTCAGGACTCACCTATAACATAAGCCAGGAGCTGACCCATGATGGGGACGGTCCCGCTCCAGCGTCACGCGGTGCCCACCCGCCTCCCCCCCGCCCCACATCCCTTCACCCCACACCCTCCCACGCCTTAGCATGCGCTTAGCGTGTTCTTAGCGTGTTGGGACTCACCTCTAGCAGCAGCCAGAGCCCAAAGCCACGATGGGGACCGCCCCACTCCAGCATCACGCAGTGCCCACCCGCGTCCTCCCACCCTGTTTCCCTTTATCCCTGATCCTCCCACACCTTAGCATGTGCTTAACGTGTTCTTAGCATGTTGGGACTCACCTGTACCAGCAGCCAATGGCCAACCCCACCATGAGGAGAATCCACCTGGAGCATCACGTGGTGCCCACCCACGTCCCCCACCCTGTGTCCCTTCTCCTCACACCCTCCCCCACCTTAGCATGCTCTTAACATGTTCTTAACATGTTCTTAACATGTTCTTAGCATGTTCTTAGCATGTCAGGACTCACCTATAACATAAGCCAGGAGCTGACCCCATGATGGGGACGGTCCCGCTCCAGCGTCACGCACTGCCCACCCGCCTCCCCCCCGCCCCACATCCCTTCACCCCACACCCTCCCACACCTTAGCATGCGCTTAGCGTGTTCTTAGCGTGTTGGGACTCACCTCTAGCAGCAGCCAGAGCCCAAAGCCACGATGGGGACCGCCCCACTCCAGCATCACGCAGTGCCCACCCGCGTCCTCCCACCCTGTTTCCCTTTATCCCTGATCCTCCCACACCTTAGCATGTGCTTAACGTGTTCTTAGCATGTTGGGACTCACCTGTACCAGCAGCCAATGGCCAACCCCACCATGAGGAGAATCCACCTGGAGCATCACGTGGTGCCCACCCACGTCCCCCCACCCTGTGTCCCTTCTCCTCACACCCTCCCCCACCTTAGCATGCTCTTAACATGTTCTTAACATGTTCTTAACATGTTCTTAACATGTTCTTAGCATGTCAGGACTCACCTATAACATAAGCCAGGAGCTGACCCCATGATGGGGACGGTCCCGCTCCAGCGTCACGCACTGCCCACCCGCCTCCCCCCCGCCCCACATCCCTTCACCCCACACCCTCCCACACCTTAGCATGCGCTTAGCGTGTTCTTAGCGTGTTGGGACTCACCTCTAGCAGCAGGCAGGGTTGAGCCCACGAGGAAGAGAAGCCCCTCGGAGCGCCACACGGTGCCCACCCGCGCCCCCCCGCCCCACATCCCATCACCCCACACCCTCCCACGCCTTAGCATGCGCTTAGCGTGTTCTTAGCGTGTTGGGACTCACCTCTAGCAGCAGGCAGGGTCGAGCCCACGAGGAGGAGAAGCCCCTCGGAGCGCCCCGCGGTGCCCACCCGCGCCCCCCCGCCCCGCGTCCCGCCCCGCCGCGCCCCGCGTGTGCTTGGCGTGTGCTTGGCGTGTGCTTGGCGTGTGCGGACTGGCCTGTAGCAGTAGTTGGGGGCGGACCAGACGGTGAGCACGGTCTCTCCGAAGTGCCACTTGTAGCCCTCCATGACGAGCTGGTGGGCGCGGCAGATCATGTCGATGTCGTTGGAGGCGTTGAACTGCGCCACCACGTCGCTGCCGAACAGGTACCCGGCGCCGCGCGGCGACACGCCCCAGCCCGTCGTGTCTGCGGGCACACGCGTGTCGGCCGCGGGGGGGCCGCGCCGCGCGGGGGTCACACGCGCGTCACACGCGTCCACGTGTGTCATGTGATGAGCCCGGCGTGGCCATAAGGGGTCACACGTGTGTCACACGTCCATATGTGTCACATGAGGAGACCAACATGGCCATGGGGGGTCACACGTGTGTCACACATGTCCAAATGTGTCATGTGAGGAGCCCGGCGTGGCCATGGGGGGTCACACACGTGTCACACATGTCCACATGTGACACGTGAGGAGCCCGGCGTGGCCATGGGGAGTCACACACGTCACACGTGTCCACATGTGTCATGTGAAGAGCCCGGTGTGGCCATAGGGGGTCACACACATGTCACACATGTCCATGTGTCACGTGAGGAGACCAGCATGGCCATGGGGGATCACACACGTGACGTGTCCACGTGTCACGTCAGGAGCCCAGCATTGCCAAGCAGAGTCACACACGTGTCACACATGTCCACATGTGTCACGTGAGGAGAGCAGCATGCCCATGGGGGGGTCACACACATGTCACACGCGTCCACATGTGTCATGTGATGAGCCCGGCGTGGCCATGGGGGGTCACACACATGTCACATGTGTCCACATGTGTCACGTGAGGAGCCCAACATGGACATGGGAGGTCACACACGTGTCACACATGTCCACATGTGTCACGTGAGGAGCCCGGCGTGGCCATGGGGGTCACACGTGTGTCACACGTGTCCACATGTGTCACGTGAGGAGCCCGACGTGGCCATGGGGGGTCACACACGTGTGTGACGTGTCCACGTGTCATGTGAGGAGCCCAGCATTGCCACGCAGAGTCACATACGTGTCACATGCGTCCACATGTGTCACGTGATGAGCCCAGTGTGGCCATGGGGGTCACACATATGTCACACATGTCCATATGTGTCACGTGAGGAGACCAACATGGCCATGGGGGGTCACACGTGTGTCACACATGTCCACATGTGACACGTGAGGAGCCCGGCATGGCCATGGGGGATCACACGTGTCACACATGTCCACACGTGTCACGTGAGGAGCCCGGCATGGCCACGCGGAGTCACACACGTGTCACACGCGTCCACACGTCACATGAGGAGACCAGCACGGCCATGGAGAGTCACACGCGTGTCACACGCATCCAAACATGTCACGTGAGGAGCCCGGTGTGGCCATGGGGGGTCACACACGTGTCACACATGTCCAAATGTGTCATGTGAGGAGCCCGGCGTGGCCATGGGGGGTCACACACGTGTCACACGTGTCCACATGTGTCATGTGATGAGCCCGGTGTGGCCATGGGGGGTCACATGCGTGTCACATGTGTCCACATGTGTCATGTGATGAGCCCGGCATGGCCATGGGGGCCACACGTGTGTCACACGTGTCCACATGTGTCACGTGAGGAGACCAGCATGGCCATGGGGGGTCACACGCATGTCACAGATGTCCACATGTGTCACGTGAGGAGCCCGGCGTGGCCATAAGGGGTCACATGCGTCACATGTGTCCACATGTCATGTCAGGAGCCCAGCATGGCCACGCGGAGTCACACATGTCACACGCGTCCACACGTCACATGAGGAGACCAGCACGGCCATGGAGAGTCACACGCGTGTCACACGCATCCAAACGTGTCACGTGAGGAGCCCGGCGTGGCCATGGGGGGGTCACACACGTGTCACACATGTCCACATGTGTCATGTGATGAGCCCGGTGTGGCCATGGAGGGTCACACACATGTCACACGTGTCCATATGTGTCATGTGAGGAGCCCGGCGTGGCCATGGGGGGGTCACACACGTGTCACACATGTCCACATGTGTCATGTGATGAGCCCGGTGTGGCCATGGGGGGGTCACACGCGTGTCACACGCGTCCAAATGTGTCATGTGAGGAGCCCAGCATGGCCATAGGGGGTCACACACATGTCACACATGTCCACATGTGTCACGTGAGGAGACCTGCATGACCATGGGGGGTCACACGCATGTCACACATGTCCATATGTGTCATGTGAGGAGCCCGGCGTGGTCATGAAGGGGGTCACACACGTGTCACACGCGTCCATGTGTGTCAGGTGAGGAGCCCGGCGTGGCCATCAGGGGGTCACACACGTGTCACACGCGTCCACGTGTGTCACGAGAAGCCTGGCATGGCCATGGGGGGTCACACGCGTGTCACACGCAGCCCTGTAGCTCAACACAGTGTGGCTGGATGGGACGTGTGACCCACACACGTGTCCCATGTGTCACACGTGTCACAGGAGGGGCCGAGCGTGGCCGTGGCCGTCACACACGTGTCACACGCAGCCCCGTGAGCCAACCCACACGCGTGCCCCCACGCGTCACGCCCTGCCGTGCCCACCACCTCCCCCCCGCGTGTCCCGCAGCCCCCGCCCCCCGCGCCGCGTCACGCCAAGCACACGCGTGTGCGGGGCCTACCCTCGGGGTCGGACCAGAGCAGGTCGCACATGGGGCCGTCGTGGGGCACCTCCTGCTTGCGGTCGATGGTGCGGATCTGGTCCAGCGTCTGGATGGACGGCGAGAGGCCCCCGTGCACGCAGAAGATCTGCGGGGCGACACGCACACGCGTGGCCTTGGCGTGTGCGGGCACGCGCTCCGCCTCCCCGCGCCCATCCCCACGGAGCTGCCCCCGGCGGGGACGGGGACGCGGAGAGGGACACCGCCGGCGCGGCCCTCCCCCAGCCCACCTTCCTCGGTCCCCACGTGTGCTTAGCGTGTCCTTCGCGTGTCCTAGCATGTTAGTAGCGTGTGCTTAGCGGGTCTGAACTGACCCCAAGGGGTTCATGGGGCTCCCAACAGCAGCAACGCGGCTGCGGAGAGCGAAGATGCTGCCGCAGCCTCCCCCAAACCGGCCTTCCTATGTCACTACATGTTCTTTACATGTTCTTAGCGTGTCCTAGCATGTCACTAACGTGTCTCAGCACACGCTTAGTGTACCCCAACGTCTTTATCCCACCCTCCACGCCACGAACGGAGCCACAGAGAGCGAAGCCACTGGCACAGCCTCCCCTAAGCCGATCTTCCTATGTCCCCACATGTGCTTAGTGTGTCCTTAGCGTGTCCTAGCATGTCACTAGCGTGGCCCAGCACACACTCAGCATCTCTCAACATCTTTATCCTGCTCTCCACGCCATGAACGCAGCCACTTAAGAGCGAAGCCACTGGCCCAGCCTCCCCAAAACCGACCTTCCTATGTCCCCACATGCGCTTCGCGTGTCCTTACCGTGTCCTAGCATGTCACTAGCGTGTCCCAGCACACACTTGGTGTATCTCAAGGTGCTTATCGCCCCCTCCACATCACGAACACAGCCACAGAATGTGAAGCTGCTGGTGCAGCCTCCCCTAAACCAGCTTTCCTACATCCCCACACGTGCTTAGCATGTCCTTAGCGTGTCTTAGCATGTCACTAACGCGTCCCACCTCACCCTCAAGTGTCCCCCAACATTTTTATCCCGCCCTCCACGCCATGAACGCACCCACTGAGAGCGAAGCAACTGGAGCAGCTTCCACAAAACCCACCTTCCCCATCCCACGTTTGCTTCCCGTGTCCTTAGCGTGTCCTAGCATGTCACTAACGTGTCCCAGCATGTCCTCAGCCCACCCAAACACGCTCATGTTGCTCTCCATGCTGGCAATGAAGCCGTGGAGAACAAACCCGCTGCCACAGTGTCCTGTAAACAGACCTTCCTTCACCCCACGTTTGCTTCCCGTGTCCTTAGCGTGTCCTAGCATGTCACTAGCGTGTCCCACCACACGCTCAGCGTCTCTCAACATCTTTATCCCGCTCTCCACGCCATGAACACAGCCACTTAAGAGCGAAGCCACCGGAGCAGCTTCCCCCAAACCCACCTTCCCCCATCCCATGTTTCCTTAGCGTGTCCTTAGCATGTCCTAGCATGTCACTAGTGTGTCCCAGCGTGTCCTCAACCCACCCAAACACGCTCATGTTGCCATCCATGCTGGCAATGAAGCCGTGGAGAACTAAGCTGCTGGTTCAGCCTCCCTCAAACCAAGCTTCCTATGTCACCCCATGTACTTTACATGTGCTTAACATGTCACAGCATGTCATTAGCGTGACCCACCACGCACTTAGTGTAACCCAACACGCTCACCACGCTCTCCCCGCCACTAATGAAGCCACAGAGAGCAAAGCCACCCGGGCAGCCTCCCCTAAACCGACCTTCCTCCACCCCATGTTTGCTTAGCATGTCCTTAGCATGTCCCAGCACACGCTTAGCGTATCCCAACGTCCTCACCGCGCTCTCCACGCCACCAAAGCAGTTGCAGAGAACAAGACCACTGGCACAGCCTCCCCAAAACCGACCTTCCTATGTCCCCACATGCACTTCGCGTGTCCTTAGCGTGTCCTAGCATGTCACTAGCGTGTCCCAACACCCGCTCACTGTATCTTAACGCTTTTATCCCGCTCTCCACGCCCTGAACGCACCCACTGAGAGCGAAGCCACCGGAGCAGCTTCCCTAAAACCCATCTTCCTCCACCCTATGTGCACTTAGCATGTCCTTAACGTGTCTTAGCGTGTCACTAGCGTGTCCCAGCACACGCTTAGTGTATCCCAAGGTGTTTATCATGCTCTCTACACCACTATCAAAGCCACAGAGAGCAAAACCGCTAGCACAGCCTCCCCCAGACGGACCTTCCTATAGTCTCATATGTGCTTACCATGTTCTTAGCATGTGCTAGCATGTCACTGGCATGTCCCAGCACATACTTAGTGTATCCCAACATCTTTACCTCTTCCTCCATGCCACGAATGCAGCCGCAGAGAGCGAAGCCACTGGCCCAGCCTCCCCAAAACCGACCTTCCTATGTCCCCACATGCACTTCGCGTGTCCTTAGCATGTCCTAGCATGTCACTAGCGTGTCCCAGCACACGCTCACTGTATCTTAACACCTTTATCCCGCTCTCCACGCCATGAACGCACCCACTGAGAGCAAAGCCACTGGAGCAGCTTCCCTAAAACCAATCTTCCTCCACCCTATGTGCACTTAGCATGTCCTTAGCGTGTCTGAGCGTGTCACTAGCGTGTCCCAGCACACGCTTAGTGTATCCCAAGGTGTTTATCATGCTCTCTACACCACTAACAAAGCCACAGAAAGCAAAACCGCTAGCACAGCCTCCCCCAAACGGACCTTCCTGTCTTCTCATATGTGCTTACCATGTTCTTAGCGTGTGCTAGCATGTCACTGGCATGTCCCAGCACATATTTAGTGTCTCCCAACATCTTTACCTTGCTCTCCATGCCATGAACGCAGCCGCAGAGAGCGAAGCCACTGGCCCAGCCTCCCCAAAACCGACCTTCCTATGTCCCCACATGCACTTCGCATGTCCTTAGCATGTCCTAGCATGTCACTAGCGTGTCCAAACACACGCTCACTGTATCTTAACGCCTCTATCCCGCTCTCCATACCATGAATGCACCCACTGAGAACGAAGCCACTGGAGCAGCTTCCCTAAAACCAATCTTTCTCCACCGTATATATACTTAGCATGTCCTTAGCATGTCCTTAGCATGTCTTAGCGTGTCACTAGCATGTCCCAGCACATGCTTAGTGTATCCCAAGGTGTTTATCATGCTCTCCACGCCACTAACAAAGCCACACAGACCAAAACCGCTAGCACAGCCTCCCCCAAACGGACCTTCCTATATTTTCATATGTACTTACCATGTTCTTAGCGTGTGCTAGCATGTCACTGGCATGTCGCAGCACATAGTTAGTGGATCCCAACATCTTTACCCCTTCCTCCATGCTACAAACGCAGCCGCAGAGAGCGAAGCCACTGGCCCAGCCTCCCCAAAACCGACCTTCCTATGTCCCCACATGTGCTTCACGTGTCCTTAGCGTGTTCTAGCATGTCACTAGCGTGTCCCAACACCTACTTAGTGTACCTTAACGCCTTTATCTCGCTCTCCATACCATGAATGCGCCCACTGAGAGCGAAGCCACTGGAGCAGCTTCCCTAAAACCAATCTTCCTCCACTCTATGCGTACTTAGCATGTCCTTAGTGTGTCTTAGCGTGTCACTAGCGTGTCCCAGCACACACTTAGTGTATCTTAACGCCTTTATCCCGCTCTCCACGCCCTGAACGCACCCACTGAGAGCGAAGCCACCGGAGCAGCTTCCCTAAAACCCATCTTCCTCCACCCTATGTGCACTTAGCATGTCCTTAGCATGTCACTAGCATGTCCCAACACACGCTTAGTGCATCTAAAGCTGTTTCTCACCCCCTCCCTGCCACCGAAGCAGCCACCCCAACCGCAGCGGCCGGCGCCAGCCCCCTCCCCGCCGCCCCCTCCCCGCTCAGCGTGTCCTGGCGTGTCGTGGCGTGTCGCGGCGTGTCGTGGCGTGTCGTGGCGTGTCGCGCGTGGCCGCACCTTGCCGTCGATGATGGCCGAGAGGCTGAGGTAGTCGAAGATCTCGGTGCAGTAGCGCCACACGGTGACGGAGCCGTACTTGCGCAGGCACTCGTCGTAGAAGCCGTACACCTGCGTGATCTGCCGGCTCTCGTGGTTGCCCCGGATCAGGGTGATGCGGTCGGGGTAGCGAACCTGGGGGGCAGGGGGGGGGACACGTGTGGGGCGCGCCGGGGGGCAGGCGGCGGGGCTGGGGGTCCTTGGGGCAGCCCAGACCCCCACAGCCCTTTCCTCGATGCCTGGGTCCCAGCTGTGGGGCAGTCCAGACCCCTAAGATCACGCTATGGGGCAGCCTGGACCTCTGGGGTCCCGCTATGGGGCAGCCCCGACCCCCACAGCCCTTTCCTGGACTCCTGGGGTCACGCTATGGGGCAACCCAGACCCCCAAGTCCACCCCGCAACACCTGGCTCCCATCTATGGGGCAGCCTGGAGGCCCGAGTTCACGCTATGGGGCAGCCCAGACCCCCACAGCCCTTTCCTCGATGCCCGGGTCCCATCTGTGGGGCAGCCCAGACCCCTAAGATCACGCTATGGGGCAGCCTGGACCTCTGGGGTCCCGCTATGGGGCAGCCCCGACCCCCACAGCCCTTTCCTGGACTCCTGGGGTCACGCTATGGGGCAACCCAGACCCCCAAGTCCACCCCGCAACACCTGGCTCCCATCTATGGGGCAGCCTGGAGGCCTGGGTTCACGCTATGGGGCAGCCCAGACCCCCAGAGATCTTTCCTGGACGTCCTGGTCCCATCTATGGGGCAGCCCAAACCCCTAGGTCCCATCTATGGGGCAGTCCAGACCCTTGAGACCCACCTGTGGGGCAGCCCAGATCCCTGCGTCCCATCTATGGGGCAGCCCGCACCCCCAAAGCCTTTTCCTGGACCCCCAGGACCCCACTATGGGGCAGCCCGCACCCCTGAAACCCTGCTATGGGGCAGCCCAGACCCCCAGCTCCCAGCTATGGGGCAGCCCGGACCCCCGGGACCCCGCTATTGGGCAGCCCAGACCCCCGGGACCCTCCTTGTCTGCCTGGGGCCCATCTATGGGGCAGCCCAGACCCTTGAGACCCCACCGTGGGGCAGCCCGGACCCCCGGGACCCCGCTATGGGGCAGGCCGGACCCACCTTGAGGGCCAGCAGCAGGAGGAAGGTCTCGACGCTGTAGAAACCCCGGTCCACGAAGTCCCCCATGAACAGGTAGTTGGTCTCAGGAACATCTCCCCCGACCTGGGGGGCAGCCGGGGGGGGGACTTAGGGGGCGGAGGGGGCACTTGGGGGGCGGAGGGGGCACTTCGGGGGCGGAGGAAGGAGGTTGGGGGGCAGAGGGAGGAGGTTGGGGGGCAATAAGGGGGCCCAAGGGTCGCTGCAAAGTAATGAAGGGGCACGAAGAAGCGATTGGGGGGCAAAGAGAGCACTTGGGGGGCAAAGAGAGCACTTGGGGGGCAGTTGGGGGTAGAGGAGGCTCTTTTAGGCACAGTTGGGGGGCAATAAGCGGGCACGAAGACGCAGTTGGGGGGCACTTGAGCGGCAGTTGGGAGAGCTGGGGGGCACTTGTGGGTCCAGGGGGGGCACTTAGGGGGCAGTTAGGGGTCCGGGGGGGACACTTAGGGGTCCACGAGGGCAGTTGGGGGGTAGTTAGGGGTCCGGGGGGGTCACTTTTGGGTCCGGGGAGGCAGTTAGGGGTCCAGGGGGGCACCTGGGGGGCAGTTATGGGTCTGGGGGGCAGTTGTGGGTCTGTTGTGGGTCCGGGGGGGCAGTTGTGGGGCAGCCATGGGGCAGCCGTGGGGCGCTCACCCGGAAGAGCTCCTTCAGGTCGTAGAACTGCCCGTGGATGTCGCCGCACACCTGGGGGGAGGGCAGGACCCCCGAGATGGGGGGCAGAGCCCCACGGTGCGCGCCCCCCCAGCCCCCCCCAGCCCCCCAAGTGCCCCTCTGCGCCCCCCAAGTGCCCCCCGACCGCTACGTCATGCCCTCGTTGCCCCCCTCTGCCCCCCAAGTGCCCCCCCTGCCCCCCAACTACCTCTTCCCAACCCCTAACTGCCCCCGCGCCCCCTTATTGCCCCCTCTGCCCCCCAACCACTCCTGGGCCCCCCAACTCCCCCCAACGTGCCCCCCTGTGCCCCACAAGTACCCCCCTGCCCCCCAAGTGCCCCCGAAATGCCCGCTCTGCCCCCCAAGTGCCCCCCAACCATCTCTTTGTGCCCACTTACCGCCCCCTGGTGGCCCCTAAAACAGCTCCCTCTGCCCCCCAAGTGCCCCCTCTGCCCCCCAACTACCCCCCCTGCCCCCAACTGCCCCCCTGCCCCCCACTCACCGTGACGGGCGAGTCCACCCGCTGCACGTTGCTCTCCTCCACCAAGATCCCCCCCCCCCCCCCTCCCCCCCCCCCCCCCCCCCCCTGCAGACACCCCCCCCCCAGCCCCGGGGCAATTAGCTCCTCCCACAGGGCACTAATTACCCCGGGCGGGGCCAATTGCCCCCGGGGGGGGTAATTCAGCTGGCGAGGGGGGCAGTTACCGGGCCTTGGCGCAGAGGGCCTTGACCTCGCTCTCCTTGATGAGCTCGCAGCGCCGCAGCTGCTCGATCTGCCGGTCCAGGTCGCTCAGCTCCCCCATGGCGGGGGCAATCCGCGGCCCTGGGGGGATTAATTGCCCCCGCCCCGCCCCCCGAGGGTCATTAGTGGGGGCTGGGGGAGGGGGCGGGGCCCGCAGCTGCCCCGGGGGGGTCATAAACGGCCCCATAACTGCCCCAGGGGGGTCCGGAACTGCCCCACAGGGTCCGGAACTGCCCCACAACTGTCCCCGGGGTCCCTGATTGCCCCGTGGGGCCTGGAGCTGCCCCCCAACCCCCCCCCCCCAGCTGCCCCACGGGGTCCGGATCCGCCCCCCCGACCCCCAACTGCCCCAGGGGGTCCCCAGCTGCCCCACGGGGCCCCCGCTGCACCCCAACTGCCCCGCGGAGCCCCAGTTGCCCCCCAAGTGTCCCGGGGGGGTCCCCAATTGCCCCACGGGGCCCACAGCTGCCCCCCAAGTACTCCACGGGGCCTGCAGCTGCCCCACAGGGCCCCAAATGCCCCCCCACTGCCCCACGGGGCCCGCAGTTGCCCCACAGGGCCCCAATTACCCCCCCCCCCGCCCCACGGGGTCCTCAATTGCCCCACAGGGCCCCCGCCGCCCCCCAACCGCCCCCGGGGGTCCCCATTTGCCCCCGGGCCCCGCCGCCGCCCCCGCCCCGCACCCACCGGCCGCGATCGCTCCACCGCCGCCGCGCGTCACTTCCGGGCCCTCTCCCCCGCCCCCCCGCAGCCGGAAGCGGAAGCGCCGTCGGCCGGAAGTGACGTCCACGCTGCCCGGCGCGCGTTGCCCCGCCCCCCTCCCCTCTCCCTCCCCCTCCCCTCTCCCTCCCCCTCCCTTCGCCACGTGACGCCGGGGGCTGCTGAGGCCGCCGCCATCTTTATTGCGCGCGGAGAGGGCGGGGCGGGGGCGGGGCGGCGCGGTGACGTCAGTAGGCGTGGTTGGAGATGAAGAGGGACTCGCTGGCGGCGGCGCCCGCCGGGCCGCTGGGGGTGTACTTGCCCTGGCAGGCGAGCGAGTTGGCCTGGGGGGAGAGAGCGGCGGTGGGCGGGGCCCGGGGCGGAAGTGGGGGGGGCGGGAAACGGGGGGGGGGGAATGGGGGGAAACGGGAGGGAAAACGGCGGGAAAATGGGGGGGGAAATGGCGGGAAATGGGGGAAATGGCGGGAAAGTGGGGGGAACGGGGGGACCCGGGGACACGAAGGGGGAGGGGGGATGGGCGCTGGTGCCCCCCCCTCCGGGTGACCCACCAGGACCTCCTCGACGTTCTCCACCCGGGCCCTGTCCCCACGTCCCCACCCCCTCAAGATGTCCTCCAGCCCCCCCGATGGCCCCATGGGTGCCCACCTGGACGTTCTCCTCCTGGATCACCTGGGCCACGTCCCCTCCACCCCTGATGTCCCCAAGATGTCCCCGTGGGTGCCCACCTTGACGTTCTCCACGCCCCCTCCCCCCCGATGTCCCCACGATGTCCCCGAGGAGGCCGTGGGGGGACCTACCAGGGCCCTCTTGACGTTCTCCTCCTGGGTGGCCTTGGTGTTGTCCCCTCCGTGTCCCCACCACCCCCAAGATGTCCCCATGGGTGACCACCTTCATGTTCTCCACCCGGATCACCTTGGCCATGTCCCTACCCCCCCCAAGATGTCCCCATGGGTGACCACCTTCATGTTCTCCACCCGGATCACCTTGACCATGTCCCCACCACCCCCGAGATGTCCCCAGGGAGGTGACAGTGACCCACCAGACCCACCTTGGCGTTCTCCTCCTGGATCACCTTGGCCACGTCCCCACCACCCCCAATGTCCCCAAGACGTCCCCATGGGTGCCCACCTCAACGTTCTCCATGTCCCCACCACCCCCAATGTCCTTGAGGAAGTGATGGTGACCCACCAGGGCCCTCTTGACGTTCTCCACCTGGATCACCTGGGCCACGTCCCCAAGTTCTCCTCCACCCCCAATGTCCCCACGATGTCCCCATGGGTGCTCACCTTGACGTTCTCCACGCCCCCACCCCCCCGATGTCCCCGAGATGTCCCCGAGGAGGCTGGGGGGACCTACCAGGGCCCTCTTGACATTCTCCACCTGGATCCCCTGGGCCACGTCCCTCACCATGTCCCCACGTCCCCACCACCCCCAAGATGTCCTCCAGGTCCCAGATGTCCCCATGGGTAACCCACCAGACCCTGCTTGATGTTCTCCACCGGGATCAGCTTGGCCACATCCCTTCCATGTCCCCACCACCCCCAAGTTCTCCTCTGCCCCCGATGTCCCCAAGATGTCCCCATGGGTGCCCACCTTGACATTCTCCACCTGGTCCACGTCCCTCACCACATCCCCACCATCCCCAAAATGTCCTCCAACCCTCCAAGAGGTCTCCATGGGTGCCCACCTTGACGTTCTCCACCTGGGCCATATCCCCACCACCCCCAAGATGTCCCCCACCACCTGATGTCCCCAAGGGTGCCCTCCTTTATGTTCTCCCCTGGGATCACCTGGGCCACATTCCCACATCCCACGTTCTCCTCCACCCCCAACGTCCCCATGGGTGCCCACCTTGACGCTCTCCATGTCCCCACCCCCCCAATGTCCCCGAGGAGGCCAGGGGCCATACCAGGGCCCTCTTGATGTTCTCCACCCAGGCCACCTGGGCCACGTCCCCACATCCCCACCACCCCCAAGATGTCCTCCAACCCTGAGACGTCCCCATGGGTGCCCACCTGGACGTTCTCCACCTGGATCACCTTGGCCACGTCCCCACCACCCCCAATGTCCCCTAGACGTCCCCATGGGTGCCCACCTTGATGTTCTCCACCTGGGCCACATCCCCACATCCCCAACTTCTCCTCCGCTCCCGATGTCCCCTAGATGTCCCCATGGGTGCCCACCTTGATGTTCTCCACCTGGGCCACGTCCCCACATCCCCACCACCCCCAAGATGTCCTCCAACCCTGAGACGTCCCCATGGGTGCCCACCTGGACGTTCTCCACCTGGATCACCTTGGCCACGTCCCCACCACCCCCGATGTCCCCTAGACGTCCCCATGGGTGCCCACCTTGATGTTCTCCACCTGGGCCACATCCCCACATCCCAAACTTCTCCTCCGCTCCCGATGTCCCCTAGACGTCCCCATGGGTGCCCACCTTGATGTTCTCCACCTGGGCCACATCCCCAACTTCTCCTCCGCTCCCGATGTCCCCTAGATGTCCCCATGGGTGCCCACCTTGATGTTCTCCACCTGGGCCACATCCCCACATCCCCAACTTCTCCTCCGCTCCCGATGTCCCCTAGACGTCCCCATGGGTGCCCACCTTGATGTTCTCCACCTGGGCCACATCCCCACATCCCCAACTTCTCCTCCGCTCCCGATGTCCCCTAGACATCCCCATGGGTGCCCACCTTGATGTTCTCCACCTGGGCCACATCCCCAACTTCTCCTCCGCTCCCGATGTCCCCTAGACGTCCCCATGGGTGCCCACCTTGATGTTCTCCACCTGGGCCACATCCCCACATCCCCAACTTCTCCTCCGCTCCCGATGTCCCCTAGACGTCCCCATGGGTGCCCACCTTGATGTTCTCCACCCGGGCCATGTCCCCACCACCCCTAATGTCCCCCAGATGTCCCCAAGGAGGTGATGGTGACCTACCAGGGCGCTCTTGAAGTTCTCCTCCCGGATCACCTGGGCCACATCCCCACACCCCCACGTTCTCCTCCGCCCCCAATGTCCCCGAGACGTCCCCATGGGTGCCCACCTGGACGTTCTCCACGCCCCCCCCCCCCAGATGTCCCCGAGGAGGTGCTGGGGACCTACCAGGGCCCTCTTGACGTACTCCTCCTGGGCGGCCTTGGTGTTGTCCTTCTTGCCGGCCCAGGCCCGCAGCGCCGAGGCCTGCAGCGCCCGCCCGTAGGAGAAGGTCAGGGCCCAGGGCCGCGCCAGCGGGCAGCGGTTGATGGCGTTGAGGTTCAGCGAGGCCTCCTCCTCGCTCTGGCCACCCGACAGGAAGGTGATGCCTGGGGGCGGGGCCAGGGTCAGCGGGGGCGGGGCCACCGTGGGGACGTGGCCGTGGAGACGGGGACGTGACCATGGGGTGGGGGACACCATGGGGACGTGGTTATGGGGTGGGGGACGTGGCTATGAAGATGGGATCACCATGGGGACGTGGTTATGGAGATGGAGACACCATGGGGACGTGGTCATGGAGATGGGAACACCATGGGGAGGTAGTTATGGGGCTGGGGACATAGTTATGGGGCTGGGGACACCATGGGGACGTGGCCATGGGGAGGGGGACACCATGGGGACATGGTTATGGGGCGGGGCACGTGGCTATGAAGATGGGATCACCATGGGGACGTGGTTATGGGGATGGGGACACCATGGGGAGGTAGTTATGGGGCTGAGGACACCATGGGGACGTGGTTATGGGGCTGAGGACACCATGGGGACGTGGCCATGGAGATGAGGACGTAGTTATGGGGCTGGGGACACCATGGGGACGTGACCATGGGGTGGGGGACACTATGGGGACGTGGTTATGGGGCAGGGGACACCATGGGGACGTGACCATGGGGCAGGGAACACCATGGGGACGTGGCCATGGGGAGGGGGACACCATGGAGACACCATGGGGACGTGGTTATGGGCTGGGGGACGTGGCTATGAAGTTGGGATCACCATGGGGACGTGGTTATGGAGATGGAGACACCATGGGGACGTGGTTATGGAGATGGGGACACCATGGGGACGTGGTTATGGAGATGGGAACACCATGGAGAGGTAGTTATGGGGCTGGGGACATAGTTATGGGGCTGGGGACACCATGGGGACGTGACCATGGGGCAGGGAACACCGTGGGGACGTGGCCGTGGAGACGGGGACGTGACCATGGGGTGGGGGACACCATGGGGACGTGGTTATGGGGTGGGGGACGTGGCTATGAAGATGGGATCACCATGGGGACGTGGTTATGGAGATGGAGACACCATGGGGACGTGGTTATGGAGATGGGAACACCATGGGGAGGTAGTTATGGGGCTGGGGACATAGTTATGGGGCTGGGGACACCATGGGGACGTGGCCATGGGGAGGGGGACACCATGGGGACGTGGTTATGGGGCGGGGCACGTGGCTATGAAGATGGGATCACCATGGGGACGTGGTTATGGGGATGGGGACACCATGGGGAGGTAGTTATGGGGCTGAGGACACCATGGGGACGTGGTTATGGGGCTGAGGACACCATGGGGACGTGACCATGGGGTGGGGGACACTATGGGGACGTGGTTATGGGGCAGGGGACACCATGGGGACGTGACCATGGGGCAGGGAACACCATGGGGACGTGGCCATGGGGAGGGGGACACCATGGAGACGTGGCCATGGGGAGGGGGACACCATGGAGACACCATGGGGACGTGGTTATGGGGTGGGGGACGTGGCTATGAAGTTGGGATCACCATGGGGACGTGGTTATGGAGATGGAGACACCATGGGGACGTGGTTATGGAGATGGGGACACCATGGGGACGTGGTTATGGGGCTGGGGACACCATGGGGACGTGGCCATGGAAATGAGGACGTAGTTATGGGGCTGGGGACACCATGGGGACGTGACCATGGGGCGGGGAACACCATGGGGACGTGGCCATGGGGAGGGGGACATGACCATGGGGTGGGGGACACCATGGGGACGTGGTTATGGGGCAGGGGACACCATGGGGACGTGGCCATGGGGTGGGGGACACCATGGGGATGTGGCCATGGGGCGGGGGACGTGGCCATGAAGATGGGATCACCATGGGGACGTGGTTATGGAGATGGGGACACCATGGGGAGGTAGTTATGGGGATGGGATGTGGTTATGGGGCTGAGGACACCATGGGGACATGGCCATGGAGATGGGGACCTGGCCACGGGGTTGGGGACACCATGGGGAAGTGGTTATGGGGCAGGGGACACCATGGGGACATGGTTATGGGGATGGAGACACCATGGGGATGTAATCATGGACATGGGGACGTAGTTATGGGGCTCGGGATACCATGGGGACGTGGTTATGGGGCTGGAGACACCATGGGGATGTGGCCATGGAACACCATGGGGACGTGGTTATGGGGCGGGGGACATGGCTATGGGGAGGGAGACACCATGGAGATGTGGCCATGGGATTGGGGACACCATGGGGACGTAGTTATGGGACTGGGGACACCATGGGGATGTGGTTATGGGGCTGGGGCCATGGCCATGGAGATGGGGAGACCATGGGGAGGTAGTTATGGGGCTGGGGACATGGGCATGGAGATGGGGACACCATGAGGAAGTACTTATGGGGCTTACATGCCTAAGGACACGGGACCACCACAGGGACATAGCTATGGAGATGGGGCCACCATGAGAACATGGCCATGAGCCTGAGACCACCATGGGACGAAGCTATGGCCACGGGGCCACCAGGAGAACATGGCCATGGGGATGTGGCCACCAGGAGAACATGGCCATGGGGCTGAGGCCACCATGGGATGTAGCTATGGCCATGGGACCACCTTGGGGACGTAGCTATGGCCACAGGGCCACCATGAGAACTTGGCCATGGACACGGGGCCACCACAGGGACGTAGCTATGGCCACAGGGCCACCAGGAGAACATGGCCATGGGGCTGAGGCCACCATGGGATGTAGCTATGGCCATGGGACCACCTTGGGGACGTAGCTATGGCCACGGGGCCACCATGAGAACTTGGCCATGGACACGGGGCCACCACAGGGATGTAGCTATGGAGATGTGGCCACCAGGAGAACATGGCCATGGGGCTGAGGCCACCATGGGACGAAGCTATGGCCATGGGACCACCTTGGGGACGTAGCTATGGCCACGGGGCCACCATGAGAACTTGGCCATGGACACGGGGCCACCACAGGGACGTAGCTATGGAGATGGGGCCACCAGGAGAACATGGCCATGGGGATGTGGCCACCAGGAGAACATGGTCATGGGGCTGAGGCCACCATGGGATGTAGCTATGGCCATGGGACCACCTTGGGGACGTAGCTATGGCCACGGGGCCACCATGAGAACTTGGCCATGGACACGGGGCCACCACAGGGATGTAGCTATGGAGATGTGGCCACCAGGAGAACATGGCCATGGGACTGAGGCCACCATGGGACGAAGCTATGGCCATGGGACCACCTTGGGGACGTAGCTATGGCCACGGGACCACCATGAGAACTTGGCCATGGACACGGGGCCACCACAGGGACGTAGCTATGGCCACAGGGCCACCAGGAGAACATGGCCATGGGGATGTGGCCACCAGGAGAACATGGCCATGGGGCTGAGGCCACCATGGGATGTAGCTATGGCCATGGGACCACCTTGGGGACGTAGCTATGGCCACAGGGCCACCATGAGAACTTGGCCATGGACACAGGGCCACCACAGGGACGTAGCTATGGCCACAGGGCCACCAGGAGAACATGGCCATGGGGCTGAGGCCACCATGGGATGTAGCTATGGCCATGGGACCACCTTGGGGACGTAGCTATGGCCACGGGGCCACCATGAGAACTTGGCCATGGACACGGGGCCACCACAGGGATGTAGCTATGGAGATGGGGCCACCACGAGAACATGGCCATGGGGCTGAGGCCACCATGGGACGAAGCTATGGCCATGGGACCACCTTGGGGACGTAGCTATGGCCACAGGGCCACCATGAGAACTTGGCCATGGACACGGGGCCACCACAGGGACGTAGCTATGGCCACAGGGCCACCAGGAGAACATGGCCATGGGGATGTAGCCACCAGGAGAACATGGCCATGGGGCTGAGGGCACCATGGGACGTAGCTATGGCCTTGGGACCACCTTGGGGACGTAGCTATGGCCACGGGGCCACCATGAGAACTTGGCCATGGACACGGGGCCACCACAGGGACGTAGCTATGGAGATGGGGCCACCACGAGAACATGGCCATGGGGCTGAGGCCACCATGGGACGAAGCTATGGCCATGGGACCACCTTGGGGACGTAGCTATGGCCACGGGGCCACCATGAGAACTTGGCCATGGACACGGGGCCACCACAGGGATGTAGCTATGGCCACAGGGCCACCAGGAGAACATGGCCATGGGGATGTGGCCACCAGGAGAACATGGCCATGGGGCTGAGGCCACCATGGGACGTAGCTATGGCCACGGGGACACCTTGGGGACCACTGACCGGGGGACGGCGGGGGGGACGGTGCGGCGCAGGGCAGTGACGGTGGCCATGGCGATCTCCTCGGGGCTGTACTTCTTGGGGCAGGCGTGGCCGGGGGTCACCATGTTGGGCTTCAGCAAGGTCCCCTCCAGGTAGACGTGGTGGTCGCGTTCAGCGCCTTGTAGACGGCCGCCAGCACCTGGGGACACGGGGACAGGGCGGTGGGGACGCGGACATGGCCGGGGGGGACCTTGGGGACGTCACCGAGGGGACCGTGGGGATGGCACCGACCTTCTCGGTCACGTACTGGCAGTGCTTCAGGTCGTGGTCACCATCCGGGAGGATCTCGGGCTCCACGATGGGGACGATGCCATTCTGCAGGGACACCCCGGGGGGGGACGTCAGGGTGGGGAGGTGGCCCTGGGGTCACCAGACCGCGGCGAGGTGCCACCAGCCCATCCCACGTCCCACCAGACCACGGCGAGGTGCCACCAGCCTATCCTTGTGTCCCACCAGACCATGGCGAGGTGCCACCAGCCCATCTCCAGGTGCCACCTCCAGCTTGGAGGCCACCAAGCACCATAGGGTGCCCCAAGGTGACATGGAGGTGCCACCAGACCATGGTGAGGTGCCACCAGCCCACGGCGAGGTGCCACCAGCCCATCTCCAGGTGCCACCTCCAGCTTGGAGGCCACCAAGCACCATAGGATGGCCCAAGGGGACATGGAGATGGGGGTGGGGACAGAGTGAGGTGACCCAAGGGCATGGAGGTGTCACCAGACCATGTCTGGGTGCCACCCTCGTGGTGTCACCCACAGCTTGGAGGCCACCAAACCATTGCAGGACACCCAGAGGTGACACGGGGATGGGATGGGGACACAGAGAGATGACCCAAGGGCATGGAGGGTGCCACCAGCCCACGGGCAAGGTGCCACCAGCCCATCTCCAGGTGCCACCTCGTGGTGTCACCTGCAGCTTGGAGGCCACCACCCATTGTAGGGTGCCCCGAGGTGACACAGAGATGAGGTAGGGACACAGTGAGGTGACCCAAGGCCATGGAGGTGGCCACCAACCCATCCCTACGTCCCACCAGACCACATCTAGGTGCCACCTCGTGGTGTCACCCTAGAGCTTGGAGGCCACCACCCATTGTAGGGTGCCCTGAGGTGACACGGGGATGACGAGGGGACACAAAGAGGTCACCCAAGGACATGAAGATGCCACCACACCACATCCAGGTGCCACCAGATCATCTCCAGTTGCCACCTCGTGGTGTCACCCTAGAGCTTGGAGGCCACCAACCACTGTAGGGTGCCCCAAGGTGACACGGGGATGACGTGGGGACACAGTGAGGTTACCAAAGGCCATGGAGGTGCCACCAACCCATCCCTATGTCCAACCAGACCACGTCTAGGTGCCACCTTCTGGTGTCACCCTAGAGCTTGAAGGCCACCAACCACTGTAGGGTGCCCTGAGGTGACACGGGGATGACGTGGGGACACAAAGAGGTCACCCAAGGACATGAAGATGCCACCACACCACGTCCAGGTGCCACCAAACCATCTCCAGTTGCCACCTTCGTGGTGTCACCCAGAGCTTGGAGGCCACCAACCACTGTAGGGTGCCCTGAGGTGACACGGGGATGACGTGGGGACACAGTGAGGTTACCAAAGGCCATGGAGGTGCCACCAACCCATCCCTATGTCCAACCAGACCACGTCTAGGTGCCACCTCGTGGTGTCACCCTAGAGCTTGAAAGCCACCAACCACTGTAGGGTGCCCTGAGGTGACACGGGGATGACGTGGGGACACAAAGAGGTCACCCAAGGACATGAAGATGCCACCACACCACATCCAGGTGCCACCAGATCATCTCCAGTTGCCACCTCGTGGTGTTACCACAGAGCTTGGAGGCTACCAACCACTGTAGGGTGCCCCAAGGTGACACGGGGATGACGAGGGGACACAAAGAGGTCACCCAAGGACATGAAGATGCCACCACACCACGTCTAGGTGCCACCAAACCATCTCCAGTTGCCACCTTGTGGTGTCACCCTAGAGCTTGGAGGCCACCAACCACTGTAGGGTGCCCCAAGGTGACACGGGGATGACGTGGGGACACAAAGAGGTCACCAAAGGCCATGGAGGTGCCACCAACCCATCCCTACGTCCCACCAGACCACGTCTAGGTGCCACCAGCCCATCCCTACGTCCCACCACACTGTGTCTAGGTGCCACCTCACGGTGTCACCCTAGAGCTTGGAGGCCCCCGCCCCACCGCCGGGACGGTGACAGGGGGAGGGGGACAGGGGACCTGCTGGCAGATGCTGGCGTAGCGGGCGAGGACGTTGGCGTTCTCCATGACGGCCAGGCGGGTGGGCGTGTGCGCCGAGATCTTCAGGACGCAGCGCCACTTGGCGAAGTCGGCCCCGTCCTTCTTGTACTGGGCGCAGCGCTCCATCAGGCCGTCCAGCCCTGGGGACACCGCCACCGCGTTGGGGACGGGGACGGTGGGAGGGGTGGGGACAGCGTGGTGGCATCAGGGGTGGGGACGCCAATAGGGTTTGGAGATGGCATCAGGGATGGGGACATCGGTGGGGCGTAGGCACACCAGGAGGGATGGGGACACCATGGTGGCATCAGGGTTGGGGACGCCAATACGGTTTGGAGATGGCATCAGGGATGGGGACATCGGTGGGGCGTAGGGACATCAGGAGGGATGGGGACACCATGGTGGCATCACGGGTGGGGACACCAATAGGGTTTGGAGATGGCATCAGGGATGGGGACACCACGGTGGCTTCAGGGATGGGGACATCGGTGGGGCGTAGGGACATCAGGAGGGATGGGGACACCATGGTGGCATCAGGGGTGGGGACACCAATAGGGTTTGGAGATGGCATCAGGGATGGGGACATCGGTGGGGCGTAGGGACATCAGGAGGGATGGGGACACCATGGTGGCATCAGGGGTGGGGACATCAGCGAGGTGTGGGGGTGATGGGAGGGATGGGGACACCACGGTGGCTTCAGGGATGGGGACATTGGTGGGGCGTAGGGACATCAGGAGGGATGGGGACACCATGGTGGCATCAGGGGTGGGGACACCAATAGGGTTTGGAGATGGCATCAGGGATGGGGACACCATGGTGGCTTCAGGAATGGGGACATCGGTGGGGCGTAGGGACATCAGGAGGGATGGGGACACCATGGTGGCATCAGGGGTGGGGACATCAGTGCGGTGTGGGGGTGACGGGAGGGATGGGGACACCATGGTGGCATCAGGGGTGGGGACACCAATAGGGTTTGGAGATGGCATCAGGGATGGGGACACCACGGTGGCTTCAGGGATGAGGACATCGGTGGGGCGTAGGGACATCAGGAGGGATGGGGACACCATGGTGGCATCACGGGTGGGGACGCCAATACGGTTTGGAGATGGCATCAGGGATGGGGACACCACGGTGGCTTCAGGGATGAGGACATCGGTGGGGCGTAGGGACATCAGGAGGGATGGGGACACCATGGTGGCATCAGGGGTGGGGACGCCAATAGGGTTTGGAGATGGCATCAGGGATGGGGACATCGGTGGGGCGTAGGGACATCAGGAGGGGTGGGGACACCATGGTGGCATCACGGGTGGGGACACCAATAGGGTTTGGAGATGGCATCAGGGATGGGGACACCACGGTGGCTTCAGGGATGGGGACATCGGTGGGGCGTAGGGACATCAGGAGGGATGGGGACACCATGGTGGCATCAGGGGTGGGGACATCAGTGAGGTGTGGGGGTGACGGGAGGGATGGGGACACCATGGTGGGTGACGGGAGGGATGGGGACACCATGGTGGCATCACGGGTGGGGACACCAATAGGGTTTGGAGATGGCATCAGGGTGGGGATGCTGTGGTGGCATCAGGGATGGGGACATTGGTGGAGTGCGGGGAGATCAGGAGGGATGGGGACACCACAGTGGCATCAGGGACGGGGACAGTGATGGCGTTGGAGATGGCATCAGGGATGGGGACATCGGTGGGGTGTGGGGACAAGGGAAGGGTTGGGGACACCGTGGTGGCATCAGGGGTGGGGACACCAATAGGGTTTGGAGATGGCATCAGGGTGGGGACATTGGTGGAGTGTGGGGACATCAGGAGGGATGGAGACATGGTGGTGGTATCAGGGATGGGGACACCAGTGAGGTGTGGGGGTGACAGGACAGATAGGGACACCGTGGTGGCATCAGGGATGGGGACATCAGTGGGGTGTGGGGACAAGGGAAGGGTTGGGGACACCGTGGTGGCATCAGGGATGGGGACAGCGATGGGGACGGAGATGGCATCAGGGCTGAGGACACCGTGGTGGCATCAGGGATGGGGTGAGTGATGGGGTTGGAGATGGCATCAGGGCTGGGGACACGATGGTGGCATCTGGGACGGGGACAGCGAGGTGGCCTCGGGGCAGGGTGGTGGCTGTCACTCACCCTGGGTGGTGGTCTCGCCGTTGGTGCCAGCCAGGGGCACGACGCCCTTGTCCACCTGGGGGACGGGGACAAGGTCACCGGGGGTCACCGGGCCGCTGCCCACGTCCCTCCAACCACCCCGACGTCCCCAAGGCCACCCAGGGCCCCACGGCATCCCCAAGGTCCCCGATGTCCCCAGGATGTCCCCAAGGTCTCCCCACCTCAACGCCAACAAGGGTGCTGGTGAAGGCCCCTGTGATGTGGTGAACTGGCCCAAGGAGCTCCCAACGTCCCCAAGGTCCCCAAGCCCCCATGATGTCCCCAAGACCTCCATGATGTCCGCAAGACCCCCAATGTCCTCATGATGTCCCCATGACGTCCCCAAGCCCCCACGATGTCCCCAAGGTCTCCCCACCTCAACACCAACGAGGGCGCTGGTGAAGCCCCCTTTGATGTGGTTGACCTTGCCCAAGGAGCACCCAACGTCCCCAATGTCCCCACTGTGTCCCCAAAAGCCCCTCATGTCCCCCATGATGTCCCCAAGCCCCCACCATGACCCCAAGACCTCCTGATATCCCCAAGCTCCCATGACGTCCCTAATGTCCCCACCTCAACGCCAACGAGGGCATCCAGTGAAGCCCCCTTTGATGTGGTTGACCTTGCCCAAGGAGCACCCAACGCCCCCAAGGTCCCCGAGCCCCCCGCGCCGTCCCCCAGCCCCCCGCGCCGTCCCCGCGCTGCCCACCTTGATCCCCACGAGGGCGCCCTTGCCGCGGATGACCTGGGGGAAGGGGCGCCCGTCGTCGGTCTTCTGGTAGAGGGTCTCGTGGAAGAGGATGACCCCACCGATGCAGGGGTCCACCCGGCTGTCGGCCGTGAAGAGCAGCTGCCGGTACCAGCGCCGGTTCTCCTCCGTGTTCTCCGCCCCCACCGAGCTCAGGCGCTTGGCGATGCTGCCTGCGGCCGCCCCAGTACGAACCAGTCACTCCCAGTTCGGACCAGTATAGCCCGCTGCCCTCCTGGTGCTGACCCAAGTGGCTCCCAGTGCTGCTCCAGGAGCTCTCAGGAACCCCCTGGGGCCACCTCGATGTTCTCAGATGCTTTGAGACATTCCCAGCCACCAGCCCAGTATAAACCAGTCCAGCCCAGTATAAACCAGTTCACCCCAGTATAGCCCGCTGCCCTCCTGGTGCTGACCCAAGGGGTCCCAGGAGCTCCCAGTGCTGCTCCAGGAGCTCTCAGGAACCTCCTGGGGCCACCTCAAAGTTCTCAGATGCTTTGAGACATTCCCAGCCACCAGCCCAGTATAAACCAGTTCACCCCAGTATAAACCAGTTCACCCCAGTATAGCCCGCTGCCGTCCTGGTGCTGACCCAGGGGGGTCCCAGGAGCTCCCAGTGCTGCTCCAGGAGCTCTCAGGAACCTCCTGGGGCCACCTCAAAGTTCTCAGATGCTTTGAGACATTCCCAGCCACCAGCCCAGTATAAACCAGTTCACCCCAGTATAAACCAGTCCAGCCCAGTATAGCCCGCTGCCGTCCTGGTGTTGCCCAAGGGGTCCCAGTGGCTCCCAGTGCTGCTCCAGGAGCTCTCAGGAACCGCCTGGGGCCACCTCAAAGTTCTCAAATGCTTTGTGACACTCACAGCCACCACATCCCGGTATAAACCAGTTCACCCCAGTATAAACCAGTACACCCCAGTATAGCCGCTGCCATCCTGGTGCTGACCCAAGGGGTCCCAGGAGCTCCTAGTGCTGCTCCAGGAGTTCTCAGGAACCGCCTGGGGCCACCTCGATGTTCTCAGATGCTTTGAGACATTCCCAGCCACCAGCCCAGTATAAACCAGTTCACCCCAGTATAAACCAGTTCACCGCAGTATAGCCCGCTGCCCTCCTGGTGCTGACCCAAGGGGTCCCAGGAGCTCCCAGTGCTGCTCCAGGAGCTCTCAGGAACCCCCTGGGGCCACCTCAAAGTTCTCAAATGCTTTGTGACACTCACAGCCACCATCCCGGTATAAACCAGTTCACCCCAGTATAAACCAGTACACCCCAGTATAGCCCGCTGCCCTCCTGGTGCTGACCCAAGGGGTCCCAGGAGCTCCTAGTGCTGCTCCAGGAGTTCTCAGGAACCGCCTGGGGCCACCTCGATGTTCTCAGATGCTTTGAGACATTCCCAGCCACCAGCCCAGTATAAACCAGTTCACCCCAGTATAAACCAGTTCACCGCAGTATAGCCCGCTGCCCTCCTGGTGCTGACCCAAGGGGTCCCAGGAGCTCCCAGTGCTGCTCCAGGAGCTCTCAGGAACCCCCTGGGGCCACCTCAAAGTTCTCAAATGCTTTGTGACACTCACAGCCACCATCCCAGTATAAACCAGTTCACCCCAGTATAGCCCACTGCCCTCCTGGTGTTGCCCAAGGGGTCCCAGTTGCTCCCAGTGCTGCTCCAGGAGCTCTCAGGAACCGCCTGGGGCCACCTCGAAGTTCTCAGATGCCTTGTGATGCTCCCAGCCACCATCCCAGTACAAACCAGTCACTCCCAGTTTATCCCAGTATAGCCCAGTAACTCCCTCTGCCCTCCTGGTGCTGCCCCAGTGCCTCCCAGCAGCTCCCAGTGCAGCCCCAGTAGCTCTCAGGACCCCCCCGGTGACCCCACGAGGTTCTAAGGTGCTTTGCTATGCTCCAGGCCCTCATCCCAGTACAAACCAGTTCAGCCCAGTAACCCTCACTGGTCTCCCTGTGCTGCCCAGTGCCTCCCAGTGCGCCCCAATCCCTTGCCAGTGCCCTCCCAGTACACTCTCATCCCCTTCCAGTAGTTCCCAGTGCCGCCCAGTATGCCCCAATGCCCTCCCAGTGCCCCCCAGTGATCTCCCAGTCCCTCCCAGTACAGTCCCAGTCCCCCCCAGTACTTCCTAATCCCCCCCAGCAGTTCCCAGTGCCTCCCAGTGCTCTCCCAGTACACTCCCAACACCCTCCCAGTCCCTCATGGTGTGTCCCAGTCCCCTCCCAGTGCCTCCCAGTACCCTCCCAGTACTTCCTCACCCCCTTCCAGCAGTTCCCAGTGCCTCCCAGTGAGTCCCAGTCCCCTCCCAGTACTCCCCCAGTGCTGCTCAGTGCCCCTCCAGTGCTTCCTCATCCCCTCCCAGCAGTTCCCAGTGCCTCCCAGTGCGCCTCAATCCCCTCCCAGTCCCTCCCAGTACTGCCCCAGTGCCCTCCCAGTACCTCCTCATCCCCTTCCAGTAATTCCAGTGCCTCCTGGTGAGTCCCAATCCCCTCCCAGTGCCTCCCAGTACACTCCCAGTGCTTCCTCATCCCCTCCCAGCAGCTCCCAGTGCCTCCCCGTGTGCCCCAATCCCCTCACAGTGACTCCCAGTACTGCCCCAGTGCCCTCCCAGTACTTCCTCATCTCCTCCCAGTAGTTCCCAGTGCCTCCAGTGTGCCCCAACCCCCTCCCAGCACCCCCCCCGTGATCTCCCGGTCCCTCCCAGCGCCTCCCAGTTCCCCCCAGTGCCCCACCAGTGGACTCATCGGCGGCCAGGATGCCCTTCCCGGGGGCGACGATGCGCTGGGCGATGGTCGCCAGCTCCTGCTTCTGCTCCGGGCTCAGCGCTGGCACCGGCGGCGACATCGCGGCGGCGGCTGCGATGACATCAGCAGCGACAACCCGTGACGTCAGCAGCAAGGGACAGCCCTCCCCTCCCCCGCCGACGTGACCGGCCCGCCCGACCCCATGGCTGCCCCGGGCGGGGGAGGGGCGGGGGGGGACCCGGGACACCCCAAGGGCGTTTCAAGGGCGCGACGGGGCACCCGCGCGGCCCCCCAGAGCCGCGCTTTGCTCCCCAAAACTGGGACTTTTCACCCCAAAATGGGCATTTTCTACCAAACAAACAGCATTTTCCACCCCAAAATGGGCTTTTTTCACTCAAAAACGGTACTTTTCACCCCAAAATGGGCATTTTCTACCCCAAAATGGGCATTTTTCACCAAAAAACTAGCATTTCCTACCCCAAAATGGGCATTTTCTACCAAACAAACAGCATTTTCCACCCCAGAATGGGCTTTTTTCACTCAAAAAAGGCACTTTTCACCCCAAAATGGGCATTTTCTACCCCGAATGGGCATTTTTCACCAAAAAACTAATATTTCCTACCCAAAATGGGCATTTTCTACCAAACAAACAGCATTTTCCACCCCAAAATGGGCATTTTCTACCCCAAAATGGGCATTTTTCACCAAAGAACCAGCATTTTCTACCCCAAAATAGGCATTTCTTACCCCAAAAGCTCCCTCCAGGCACCTCAATCTGGCTTTTTAGCCCCAAATCTGCAATTTTCACCCCAAAATTTGCCCCTTTCACTCCAAAAATCTGCCTCCAGACGTCTAAATCTGCTTATTTACCCCAAAATCTGCATTTTTCACCCCAAAATTTGCCCCCTTTCACCCCAAAAATCTGCCTTCAGACATCTAAATCTGCCTTTTTTTACCCCAAAATCTGCATTTTTCACTCCAAAAAGTCTCCCTTCAGGCACCCAATTCTCGCTTTTTAGCTCCAAATCTGCTCCTTTTCACCCCAAAAATCTGCCTCCAGGCATCTAAATCTGCCTTTTTACCCCAAAATCAGCACTTTTCACCCCAAAATGGGCATTTTCCACCCCAAAACGGGCATTTTCCACCAAAAAACTGCACTTTCCAACCCGAAGTGAGTATTTTTCACCCCAAAACGAGTATTTTCTACCCCAAAAGCTCCCTCCAGGCACCCAAATCTGGAGTTTTAACCCCAGATCCGGCCCTTTCACCCCCAAATCTGCCCCCTTCACCCCCAAATCTGCCTTTTTGAGCCCCAAAATGTGCATTTTTGGGCCCCAAAATGGGCACTTTCCACCCCAAAAGGCTCCCTCCAGGCACCTAAATCTGGGGTTTTAGCCCCAAATCCGCCCCCTTCACCCCAAAATCTGCCTCCAGGCATCTAAATCTGCCTTTTTTACCCCCAAATCCTCATTTTTCACCCCAAAAAGTCTCCCTTCAGGCACCTAATTCTCACTTTTTAGCCCCAAATCTGCCCTTTCCCACCCCAAAATGTGCACTTTTCACCACCCCAAAAGGCTCCCTCCAGGCACCTAAATGTGGCTTTTTAGCCCCAAATCTGCCTTTTTCACCCCAAAATCTGCCCCCAGGAACCAAAATCTGCCTTTTTAAGTGCCACATCTGCACCCTACAACCCAAAGTGTGCATTTTTGCCCCAAAATGGGCACTTTCCACCCCAAAATGGGCCCTTTTATCCCAAAATGGTCATTTTTCACAAACAACCTAGTATTTTCTATGCCAAAATGGGCATTTTTTGCCCCAAAAGGCTCCCTCCAGGCACCTAAATCTGCCTTTTTAGCCCCAAATCTGCACTTTTCACCCCAAAATCCGCCTCCAGGCATCTACTAAATCTGACTTTTTACGCCAAAATGGCATTTTTCACCCCAAAATCTGCACTTTTCACCCCAAAATTTCCTTCCAGGCACCAAAATCTGCCCTTTTCACCCCAAAATTCCCCTTTTCCACTCCAAATTTGCCACTTTACACCCCAAAATTTCTCTTAACACCCAAAATCTGCCCCGTTCGCCCCAAAATCTGCCCCAAGATCCCCAAATTTGCTCCCCTCACTCCCAAATCTCATTCCAGACCCCAAAATCTGCGCCCTTCTCCCTCAAAACCACTCCCACCCCCAAAATCTGCTTTTTTCACCCCAAAATCTGCCCCACACCCCAAATCTGCCTTTTACCTCAGAATTCCCCCCAAACACCCAAATCCGCCCCTTTTCACCCCAAAGTCTGCCCCTTTTACCTCTGAATTCCCACACACCCCCAAAATCTCCCCCTTTCACCCCAAAATCCAATCCCTCACCCCAAAATCTGCCCTTTTACCTCAGAATTCCCCCCACACCCCAAAAATCCGCCCTTTTCACCCCAAAATCTGACCCTTGTACCTCAGAACTTCCTCCCCACACACCAAAATCTCCCCTTTCACCCTAAAATCTGACACTTTCACCCCAAAATCTGACACTTTCACCTCAGAATTCCCCCAACCCCCAAATCTGCCTCCTTTACCCCAAAATCTGTCACTTTTACCTCAGAATTTCCCCCCAGCCCCCCCAAAACCACCCTTTTCACCCCAAACCTGTCCCCACACCCCAAAATCCGCCCCTTTTCACCCCAAAATCTGACCTTTTACCTTAGAATTCCTCCCCAAACCCCAAAATCTGCCCTTTTCACCCCAAAATCGGCCCCTTTTACCTCAGAATTTCCCTCCACCCCCCCCAAACCTGCCCTTTGCACCCCAAAATCCAACCCCACACCCCCAAATCCGTCCCTTTCACCCCAAAATCTGCCCCTTTTACCTCAGAATTCCCCCAACCCCCCAAATCTGCCCCTTTTACCTCAAACCCCGCCCTATTCACCCCAAAATCTGCCCTTTTTACCTCAGAATTTCCCCCCAGTCCCCCAAAACTGCCCCTTTCATCCCAAAATCCCACCCCACACCCCAAAATCCACCCTTTTCACCCCAAAATCTCCTTTTTACCTCAGAATTTCCCTCCAGTCCCCAAAATCTGATCTTTTCACCCAAAAATCCAACCCCACAACCCAAAATCTGCCCCTTTCACCACAAAATCTGCCTTTTTCACCCCCAAATCTGCCCTTTTTACCTCAGAATTTCCCCCTACTTCCCCCAAGCCCGCCCTTTGCACCCCAAAATCCAACCCCACACCCCAAAATCCACTCTTTTCACCCCAAAATCCGCCCCCGCTCCCCCAAATCTCCCCCTTCCCCCCCCAAATCTCTGCTTTTTTACCTCAAAACCCGCCTTTTTTTACTTCATAACCCGCCTCTGTCCCCAAACCCGCCCCTTTTCACCCCAAAATCTGCCGCCCCCCCCCCCCCGCTCCACCTGGTCGGGCGGGGCGGGGGCGGGGCCGTCTCGGCCGGCCCCGCCCCCTCCCCCGCCTTAAAGGGGCGACGCCTTCCTTAAAGGGGCGATGTCTCGCTGAGTCACTGTGGGGCCCACCGACAATTTTGGGGTGCCCCGGGGAGGGGGGTTTGAAGGATCTTGGGGTGCTGGGGGGGGTGAAAAGCCGCTTTGGGGGGGGTTTAGGGTGCAGGGATGGGGTCCAGGAGGGGTGTTGGGGTACACGAGGGGACACTGGGGGGCAAAGGAGGGGGGGTTGGGGTGCCCGGGGGTTTTAGGGTGAGGGGGGGGGGTCGGGGGGATATTGGGGTGGGGGGGGGGGCGTCGGGGTGCCCGGGGAGGGGTTTGGGGTGCCCGGGGGAGGGTCCTCGAGTGATTTCAGGGGGTGTCCCAGGGGGGTTTTGGGGTGCGGGGGGGGAGAATTGAGCCCCGGGGAGGGGGAATTTTGGGGGTGCGGGGGGGGGGGGTGGGGTGCAGGTGGGTCCCCCCCGCGGGGGTGGGGGAGGGGGTTGGGGGTGCGGGGGGGGGTCCCCTCACCTTTGGGTGTCCAAGGGCGGCGCTGGGGGCTCCGGGGGCTCTCCCTTATATAGGGGCTCCCCGGGAGGGGGAGGGGGGGGGGCCCCCCTTTCCTGACCTTCTCGGGTGACCTCTGCCCTTTCGGCCGCCAAAAATAACCACAACCCCCCCCCCCCCCGCCCCTCCCCCACCCCCGGCCCGCCGCGCGGGGGGAGGGGAACGGCCCCCTCCCCCTCTCCCTCTCCCCCCTCCCCCTCCCCCTTCCCTCCACCCCTTTCTGGGAAGCCCCTCCCCCGCTTTTCGGCGACCTCCCCCCCCACAATTCCCCCACCCCTTTGCCCCTCCCCCTCCTTGCCCCTCCCCCATCGCACCCCCCCCCTTCTGCCCCCTCCCCCCCCCGTTTTGGGAGGGTTTGGGGGGTCTGTGGCCCCGCCCCCGTCGCCATAGGAACGCGGGGGGGCGGGGCTGGGGGGTTGCCATGGCGACAGCGCCCCCACTCGGAGCTCGTGGGGAGGTGCGGGGGCGTGGCTTAGCGAGGGGCGAGGAATTGGCCACGCCCACGCGGAGGGCGGGGCGGACCTTGGAGCGGGGGGTTGCCGCAGGGGGCAGGGCTTGGTAACAGCTCAATCTGCTTTGCTTATTAAACGCTTATGAATATTCACGACTGCCGCGGTGCATAGCTAATGAGCCGTATGCTAATGAGCGCTGAGGGGGCCACGGCGTTCGTGTGGCGGCGGCCCCGCCCCGCGCATGCGCGGAGCCCGCGGCCACGCGCCCCCCCCCCCCCGGCAGCCGGTCGCCATGGCAACCCCCGCCGCGGCTTCCTATTGGCCCGCAGCGGGCGCCCGACCCTCGCCCGCCTCGGCCAATCGCAGCCCGCGCTGCGCCCGGCAACGCGCCCCGCTCCACCCGTTGCCGCTGGCCAATCAGAAGGCGCGGCCGTGCACCTGCGCGGTGCCGCCCCCGTTGCCGTGGCGACGCGGCGGCCCCGCGCATGCGCACACGCATGCAAATGAGCGTGGGGGGCGGGGCAGGATCAGAACCCCGGAGCCCCGCCTCCACTTACCGCGGAGATGCAAATATATGCAAATAAGGGGATCGGGGCGGAGGGGAGGTGTCGGCCTGGCAGGAGTCACCCTCAGCTCCTAGCCCCGCCCTCCTTAAGCCCCGCCCTCCTTAAGCCCCGCCCCGCAGCACCTCACTCTTGCAAACCTCGGGCCCCGTCCCCCAGGCCCCACCCTCCCTGCCTGGAGGCCGCTGCCACCCCTTCCCCCCGCCCCTTTCCACCTCCAGGCCCCGCCCCCTTAGATCCAGGAGTCCCCGCCCCCTGAGGCCCCGCCCCCCAGACCCCGGCACCCTCGGTCCCTGCCCCCTCAGTCCCCCAGACCCCGCACCCCCAGACCCCGCCCCCGCAGACTCCGCCCCCTCATGAGACCCCACCCCCTTCAATCCCAGCCCCCTCAATCCCCACCCCCCTCAGTCCTCCAGACCCCGCCCCCTCAGGCCCCACCCCTCAGCCCCCGCCCCTGCCGAGTCCCCGCCCCCAGCAGCCCCCGCCCTCAGCAGTCCCTGCCCCCTCCTCAGTCCCCGCCCCCCTCCCCCAGACCCCCTGCCCCCCTCAGCCCCAGCCGAGTCCCCGCCCCCAGCAGACCCCGCCCCTCAGCCCCGCCCACACCCCAGCACACGGCACTGCCCATTCCCCCCCTTTAACCCTGTGACTCCCGCAGACCCCGCCCCTCAGCCCCCGCCCCAGCCGAGTCCCCGCCCCCGAGGCCCCCGCCCCCGAGGCCCCGCCCCCTGCGAGGCCCCACCCCCTCTAGGCCCCGCCCTCCTCCCCCAGCACCGGGCGCTGCCCGTTCTCCCCCCATCACCCCCCGCCCCCCTCAGCCCCCGCCCCAGCCGAGTCCCCGCCCCCAGCAGGCCCCGCCCCTCGGCCCCGCCCCCTCAGGCCCCGCCCCCATGGCCCCCCCCGGCGCGGCGCTGGCCGCCGGGCTCCTCTTCTTCCCGGGGCTCTTCGCCCTGGCCCGGGCCGGGCTGCGGCGGCTCGGGGGGTGCCGGGAGCCCCACGCCGCCATCCTGGCCGCCAGGTACGGGGGGGGACAGGGGACAACCGGGGACAGGGATGGGGGGGGACGGGGGGGGGGACAGGGGACGAGGGGGGACAGGGGACAGGGCTGGGGGAACGGGGGGGGACAGGGACAGGGCTGGGGACGGGGGGGACAGGGAAGGGGGGGCAGGGAAGGGGACAGGGACAGGGGAGGGGGCTGGGGGGGACAGAGATGGGGATGGGGGGGTCAGGGAGGGGACAGGGACAGGGCGGGGGGGGATGGGGGGTCAGGGAGGGGACAGGGACAGGGTGGGGGGGACAGGGAAGGGGACAGGGCCAGGGATAAAGGGGGGGGACAAGGGGGGGGGGGGAGAGGGACAACTGGGGACAGGGCTGGGGACGGGGGGCGATGGGCACAGGGCTGGGGGGGGCAGCGAGGTGACCGGGAAGCCTGGGGATGGGGGGGGGGGACAGGGCTGGGGGGGGACAGGGACAACCGGGGATGAAGGGGGGGGACAAGGGGGGGACAGGGACAGGGCTGGGGGGGGGACAAGGACAACTGGGGACAGGGCTGGGGGAGGACGGGGGGGACAAGGGGGGGGGACAAGGGGGACCCAAGGACAGGGCCGGGGGGGGGCAGGGCTGGGGGGGGGACAAGGACAAAGCCGGGGGGGGGGGGAGGGGCAGGGATGAGGGCGAGGCCGGGGGCAGCCGGGGACAAGGGCGGGGGGGGGGGGGGGACATGGGGGGACACTGGGGGGGGGGACACGGGGGTGGGGGGGACACGGGGGGTGGGGGGGACACTGGGAGGGGACACCGGGGGGGGCTGCTGGGCCCTCACTGCCCTCCTGTCCCCCCCCATCCCCCCATATCCCCCATGTCGTCCCCCCCCCGTGTCCCCCCTCCGTGTCCCCCCCGTGTGTCCCCCCCCGTGTCCCCCCCCGTTGTCCCCCCCGTGTCCCCCCCCCCCAGGCTGGTCTCCTCGGTCCAGGCCGTCCTGGCCTCGGGCGCGGGGCTCCTCATCGCCTCCTCCTGCCGCCCACGTCATCGACGACACGTGAGGGGGGGGGGGGACCCCCCACCCATGGGTGACACGGGGGGGGGACCCCCACCCATGGGTGACACCCCCGCCCGGGGCACCCCAACCCCGCCCGCCCGGGGGCACCCCCAGGAACCCCCCCCAGCACCCCAAGACCCCCCCCCCCAGCCCCCCCCCATCACCCAATGGGGCACCCCAGGACCCCCCCCAACCCCCCCATCACCCAGTGGGGCACCCCAAGACCCCCAGGACCTCACCAGCCCCCCCCCAGCACCCATGGGTGCCCCCCAACCTCCCCATCACGCAGTGGGGCACCCCAAGACCCCCAGGACCCCCCCAGCACCCATGGGTGCCCCCCCAGCCCCCCCCATCACCCAGTGGGGCACCCCAGGACCCCCAGGACCCCCCCAGCCCCCCCCCAGCACCCATGGGTGCCCCCCAGCCCCCCATCACCCAGTGGGGCACCCCAAGACCCCCAGGACCCCCCCAGCACCCATGGGTGCCCCTCCCCCCCCCGGCTCAGCCTGACCCGTCCTTGGGGGGGGGAGGGGCGGGATTAGGGATTAAGGGGGGGGAGGGGCTGAGCCGGGATTGACCCGGGGGGGGGGGGGGGGGCGGAGGGGGAGGGGCCCCTGGGTGCCCTCCGAGGGGGGGGGAGGGGTCCTCGGCCACCGGGGGGCCCCAAATTGGGGTCCCCAAGGGTGCCCCTGGACTCCTGGCCCCCCCGCCCCCAAATTGGGGGGTCCCTGGGGGGGTCCCCATCTTTGGGGTCCCCCAAGTTGGGGTCCCCAAGATCCCCAAACTCCGGGGTCCCCCAAATTGGGGTCCCCAAGGTCCCCCTGAAGTCCTGGGTCCCCCCCAAATCAGGGTCTTCGAGCTCCTGGGTCCCCAAATCGGGGTCCCCAAGGTCCCCAAACTCCGGGGTCCCCCCAAATCGGGGTGTCCCCGAGGTCCCCGATCTTTGGGGTCCCCCAAATTGGGGTCCCCAAGGTCCCCAAACTCCGGGGTCCCCCAAATTGGGGTCCCCCCAAGGCCCCCCTGAAGTTCTGGGTCCCCCCCAAATCAGGGTCTTCGAGCTCCTGGGTCCCCAAATCGGAGTCCCCAAGGTCCCCAAACTCCAGGGTCCCCCCAAATCTGGGTGTCCCCGAGGTCCCCGATCTTTGGGGTCCCCCAAATTGGGGTCCCCAAGGTCCCCAAACTCCGGGGTCCCCCCAAACTCCGGGGTGTCCCCGGGGTCCCCGATCTTTGGGGTCCCCCAAATCGGGGTCCCCAAGGTCCCCAAACTCCGGGGTCCCCCAAATTGGGGTCCCCCCAAGGCCCCCCTGAAGTCCTGGGTCCCCCCAAATCAGGGTCTTCGAGCTCCTGGGTCCCCAAATTGGGGTCCCCAAGGTCCCCAAACTCCGGGGTCCCCCCAAAATCGGGTGTCCCTGAGGTCCCCGATCTTTGGGGTCCCCCAAATCGGGGTCCCCAAGGTCCCCAAACTCCGGGGTCTCCCCAAATCCGGGTGTCCCCTGAGGTCCCTGATCTTTGGGGGTCCCCCAAATTGGGGTCCCCAAGGGTCCCTGGTAGCCTGGGTCCCCCAAATTGGAGTCCTCAAGGTCCCCCCTGAACTTCTGGGTCCCCCCAAACCGGGACGTCCCTGGGGTCCCCGAACTCGTGGGGTCCCCCCAAGTCGGGGTCCCCCAGGTCCCCCCCTGAGCCGGGGTCCCCTGACGCCCCCTCCCCCCGCAGGCACTGGCTGGCGGGCGCCTACCCCCCCCTTCGCCGTCCCCTACTTCGTCTACGACGTCTACGCCATGTTCCTCTGCCACCGGGGGCGGGGCCGGGTGAAGGACCACCAGGACGCCCCGCCCCCGCCGCTGCGGGCCGCCGCCGCCGCCTTCCTGCGCAAGGACCTGCTGATGGTGCTCCACCACGCCGCCATGGTGCTGGTCTGCTTCCCCGTGGCCACCGTGAGTGGGGCGGGGGGGACGTGGGGATGGAGGGCCACCACCGCCCCGTGGTGCTCCTGGGCTTCCTCGTGGCCGTGGGGAGCGGGAACGGGGACGTGGAGACACCTGGGGACAGTAGGATGGGTTGGGGACATGGGATGGAAGGCCATCATGTTGGGATGGACGTGGGGATGGAGGGCCACCACCGCCCTGTAGGGCTCCTGGGCTTCCTTGTGGCCACGGGGATGGAGATGGGGACACGAGAAGACCATGGAATGGGTTGGGGACGTGGGATGGAGGGCCATCAGGTTGGGATGGACGTGGGGATGGAGGTTCACCACAGCTCCGTGGTGCTCGTGGGGTTCTTCATGGCCATGGGGAGCGGGAACGGGGGACATGGAGACACCTGGGGACAATGGGATGGGTTGGGGACTCTTGGGGATGTGGGATGGAGGGCCACCACCTCGGGACGGACATGGTTATGGAGGTCCACCATAGCCCCATGGTACTCCTGGGCTTCCTCGTGGTCGTGGGGATGGAGATAGGGACACGGGAAGACCATGGGATGGGTTGGGGACGTGGGATGGAGGGTCATTAGGTTAGAATGGACTTGGGGATGGAGGTCCACCACAGCCCCTGTGGTGCTCCTGGGCTTCCTCGTGGCCGTGGGGAGCGGGAACGGGGACGTGGAGACACCTGGGACAATGGGATGGGTTGGGGACATGGGATGGAAGGCCATCATGTTGGGATGGACGTGGGGATGGAGGGCCACCACCGCCCCGTGGTGCTCCTGGGCTTCCTTGTGGCCACGGGGATGGAGATAGGGACATGAGAAGACATAGGATGAGTTGGGGACGTGGGATGGAGGGTCATTAGGTTGGAATGGACATGGGGATGGAGGTCCACCACAGCTCCGTGGTGCTCGTGGGGTTCTTCATGGCCATGGGGAGCGGGAACGGGGACATGGAGACACCTGGGGACAATGGGATGGGTTGGGGACATGGGATGGAAGGCCATCATGTTGGGATGGACGTGGGGATGGAGGGCCACCACCGCCCTGTAGGGCTCCTGTGCTTCCTTGTAGCCACGGGGATGGAGATAGGGACACGAGAAGACCATGGGATGGGTTGGGGACGTGGGATGGAGGGCCATCAGGTTGGGATGGACGTGGGGATGGAGGTCCACCACAGCTCCGTGGTGCTCGTGGGGTTCTTCATGGCCATGGGGAGCGGGAACGGGGACATGGAGACACCTGGGGACAATGGGATGGGTTGGGGACTCTTGGGGATGTGGGATGGAGGGCCACCACCTCGGGACGGACGTGGTTATGGAGGTCCACCATAGCCCCATGGTACTCCTGGCTTCCTCGTGGTCGTGGGGATGGAGATAGGGACACGGGAAGACCATGGGATGGGTTGGGGACGTGGGATGGAGGGTCATTAGGTTAGAATGGACTTGGGGATGGAGGTCCACCACAGCCCCGTGGTGCTCCTGGGCTTCCTCATGGCCATGGGGAGCAGGAACGGGGACGTGGAGACACCTGGGGACAATGGATGGGTTGGGGACATGGGATGGAAGGCCATCATGTTGGGATGGACGTGGGGATGGAGGGCCACCCACCGCCCCGTGGTGCTCCTGGGCTTCCTCGTGGCCACGGGGATGGAGATAGGCACACGGGAAGACCATGGGATGGGTTGGGGATGTGGGATGGAGGGCCACCACCATGGGATGGACATGGGGATGGAGGACCACCACGGCCCCATGGTTCTTGTGGGCTTCCCTGCATCCATGGGGGGTGGCCATGGGGCCGTGGGGCCACCTCCAGGAGCTGGGGACAGCCCCGTGTCCTGGGGTGACCCCCGGGTCCCCTTGTCTCCCCCCCAGCTGTGGCGCCAGGGCAAGGGGGACTTCTTCTTGGGGTGTCTCCTGATGGCCGAGCTCAGCACCCCCTTCGTCTGCCTCGGGAAGGTCCTCATCTTGGTGAGCCAGTCCCCCCGCCATGGGTGGGGGTGGCCGAGGGTCCCCAACCCCACCGGCCACCAAGCCCTGGGGCGGCGGGAGGACATCTTGGGTGGCCGCGGGTCCCTCAGCCCCTGCTGTGCCCATAACGATGTCGGGTGTCCGTGGGGGCCCCACTCCTGGGTTCGTGGGAGAAGATCTGAGGTGTCCATGGGTCCCTCAGCCCCTGGGGAGATGTTGGGTGCCCATGGGTCCTCAATCCCTGTGTCCCCTGGAGAACCCCTGAGGTGTCCATGGGTCCCTCAAGCCCTTGGGTCCCCATAACGACGTCGGGTGTCACTGGGTGCACCCCCTCTGTGTTCCTGGGAGAAGATCTGAAGTGTCCATGGGTCTCTCAACCCTGGGTAGATATTTGGTGCCCATTGTTCCTCAACTCCTGGAGCTCCCAAGAGAGGATTTGAGGTGTCCATGGGTTCCTCAGCCACTTGGGTCCCCATAATGACGTTGGGTGCCCACTCCATGGCCTCCTGGGAGAACATCTGAGGTCTCCATGGGTTCCTCAAACCCCTTGGGTCCCCATAACGACATTGGGTGCTCAACTCCTGGTCCCCCCAGAAGAACCCCTGAGGTTTCCATGGGTCCCTCAACCCTTGGTAGATGTTTGCTGCCCATCATTCCCCAACTCCTGGTCCTCTCAGAAGAACATTTGAGGTGTCCATGGGTTCCTGAGTCCCCATAATGACATTGGGTACCCAACCCCTGGGTTCCTGAGAGAACACCTGAGGTGTCCATGGGTCCCTCAACCCTTGGTAGATGTTTGGTGCCCATCGTTCCTCAACTCCTGGAGCTCCCAGAAGAACATTTGAGGTGTCCATGGGTTCCTCAGCCCCCTGAGTCCCCATAACGACATTGGGTGCCCAACCCCTGGGTTCCTGAGAGAACACCTGAGGTGTCCATGGGTCCCTCAACCCTTGGTAGATGTTTGGTGCCCATTGTTCCTCAACTCCTGGAGCTCCCAGGAGAACATTTGAGGTGTCCATGTGTTCCTGAGTCCCCATAACGACATTGGGTGCTCAACCCCTGGGTTCCTTAGAGAACACTTGAGGTTTGCATGGGTCCCTCAACCCTTGGTAGATGTTTGGTGCCCATTGTTCCTCAACTCCTGGAGCTCCCAGGAGAAGATTTGAGGTGTCCATGTGTTCCTGAGTCCCCATAACGACATTGGGTTCTCAACCCCTGGGTTCCTGAGAGAACACCTGAGGTGTCCATGGGTCCCTCAACCCTTGGTAGATGTTTGGTGCCCATCGTTCCTCAATCCCTGGAGCTCCCAGAAGAACATTTGAGGTGTCCATGGGTTCCTCAACCCCTTGGGTCCCCGTAACGACGTTGGGTGCTCAACTCCTGGTCCCCCCAGAAGAACCCCTGAGGTTTCCATGGGTCCCTCAACCCTTGGTAGATGTTTGGTGCCCATCGTTCCTCAACTCCTGGAGCTCCCAGAAGAACATTTGAGGTGTCCATGGGTTCCTCAGCCCCTTGGGTCCCCATAAAGACGCTGAGTGCCCAACCCCGGTGTCCCAGTTGAACATCTGAGGTTTCCATGGGTTCCTCAACCCTTGGTAGATGTTTGGTGCCCATCGTTCCTCAACTCCTGGAGCTCCCAGAAGAACATTTGAAGTGTCCATGGGTTCCTCAGCCCCCATAACGACATTGGGTGCTCAACCCCTGGGTTCCTGAGAGAACACCTGAGGTGTCCATGGGTCCCTCAACCCTTGGTAGATGTTTGGA
>NW_027448751.1:0-7500 GCF_030867145.1 Opisthocomus hoazin
GGGCTTGCGGGGGGTGGCTGGGGTCGGCAGGCCGGCCCTGCCGGAGGCCCGTATGCAGGGGTGCCTGCACGGGGTGGGTGGGCCTGCGGCGGGCTGCCTGTGCTCTCTGAGCCGGGGCGGCGGTGGGGGGGGCTTGCGGGGGGTGGCTGGGGGCGGCAGGCCGGCCCTGCCGGAGGCCCGTATGCAGGGGTGCCTGCACGGGGTGGGAAGGGGCGGCGGCGGGGTGCTTGTGCTCTCTCAGTCGGGGCGGCGGTGGGGGGGCTTGCGGGGGGTGGCTGGGGGCGGCAGGCCGGTCCTGCCGGAGGCCCGTATGCAGGGGTGCCTGCACAGGGTGGGTGGGCCGGCGGCGGGCTGCCTGTGCTCTCTGAGCCGGGGCGGCGGTGGGGGGGGCTTGCGGGGGGTGGCTGGGGGCGGCAGGCCGGCCCTGCCGGAGGCCCGTATGCAGGGGTGCCTGCACGGGTTGGGAAGGGCCGGCGGCGGGCTGCCTGTGCTGTCTCAGTCGGGGCGGCGGTGGGGGGGCTTGCGGGGGGTGGCTGGGGTCGTCAGGCCGGCCCTGCCGGAGGCCCGTATGCAGGGGTGCCTGCACGGGGTGGGTGGGCCTGCGGCGGGCTGCCTGTGCTCTCTGAGCCGGGGCGGCGGTGGGGGGGGCTTGCGGGGGGTGGCTGGGGGCGGCAGGCCGGCCCTGCCGGAGGCCCGTATGCAGGGGTGCCTGCACGGGGTGGGAAGGGGCGGCGGCGGGCTGCCTGTGCTCTCTGAGCCGGGGCGGCGGTGGGGGGGCTTGCGGGGGGTGGCTGGGGGCGGCAGGCCGGCCCTGCCGGAGGCCCGTATGCAGGGGTGCCTGCACGGGGTGGGAAGGGGCGGCGGCGGGCTGCCTGTGCTCTCTGAGCCGGGGCGGCGGTGGGGGGGCTTGTGGCGGGTGGCTGGGGGCGGCAGGCCGGCCCTGCCGGAGGCCCGTATGCAGGGGTGCCTGCACGGGGTGGGAAGGGGCGGCGGCGGGGTTCCTGTGCTCTCTCAGCCGGGGCGGCGGTGGGGGGGCTTGCGGGGGGTGGCTGGGGGCGGCAGGCCGGCCGTGCCGGAGGCCCGTATGCAGGGGTGCCTGCACAGGGTGGGTGGGCCGGCGGCGGGCTGCCTGTGCTCTCTGAGCCGGGGCGGCGGTGGGGGGGCTTGCGGGGGGTGGCTGGGGGCGGCAGGCCGGCCCTGCCGGAGGCCCGTATGCAGGGGTGCCTGCACGGGGTGGGAAGGGGCGGCGGCGGGCTGCCTGTGCTCTCTCAGCCGGGGCGGCGGTGGGGGGTCCTGTGGCGGGTGGCTGGGGGCGGCAGGCCGGCCCTGCCGGAGGCCCGTATGCAGGGGTGCCTGCACGGGGTGGGTGGGCCTGCGGCGGGCTGCCTGTGCTCTCTGAGCCGGGGCGGCGGTGGGGGGGGCTTGCGGGGGGTGGCTGGGGGCGGCAGGCCGGCCCTGCCGGAGGCCCGTATGCAGGGGTGCCTGCACGGGGTGGGAAGGGCCGGCGGCGGGCTGCCTGTGCTGTCTCAGTCGGGGCAGCGGTGGAAGGGCTTGCGGGGGGTGGCTGGGGTCGGCAGGCCGGCCCTGCCGGAGGCCCGTATGCAGGGGTGCCTGCACGGGGTGGGTGGGCCTGCGGCGGGCTGCCTGTGCTCTCTGAGCCGGGGCGGCGGTGGGGGGGGCTTGCGGGGGGTGGCTGGGGGCGGCAGGCCGGCCCTGCCGGAGGCCCGTATGCAGGGGTGCCTGCACGGGGTGGGAAGGGCCGGCGGCGGGCTGCCTGTGCTGTCTCAGTCGGGGCGGCGGTGGGGGGGCTTGCGGGGGGTGGCTGGGGTCGGCAGGCCGGCCCTGCCGGAGGCCCGTATGCAGGGGTGCCTGCACGGGGTGGGTGGGCCTGCGGCGGGCTGCCTGTGCTCTCTGAGCCGGGGCGGCGGTGGGGGGGGCTTGCGGGGGGTGGCTGGGGGCGGCAGGCCGGCCCTGCCGGAGGCCCGTATGCAGGGGTGCCTGCACGGGGTGGGAAGGGGCGGCGGCGGGGTGCTTGTGCTCTCTCAGTCGGGGCGGCGGTGGGGGGGCTTGCGGGGGGTGGCTGGGGGCGGCAGGCCGGCCCTGCCGGAGGCCCGTATGCAGGGGTGCCTGCACGGGGTGGGAAGGGGCGGCGGCGGGCTGCCTGTGCTCTCTCAGCCGGGGCGGCGGTGGGGGGGCCTGTGGCGGGTGGCTGGGGGCGGCAGGCCGGCCCTGCCGGAGGCCCGTATGCAGGGGTGCCTGCACGGGGTGGGAAGGGCCGGCGGCGGGCTGCCTGTGCTCTCTGAGCCGGGGCGGCGGTGGGGGGGGTTGCGGGGGGTGGCTGGGGTCGGCAGGCCGGCCCTGCCGGAGGCCCGTATGCAGGGGTGCCTGCACGGGTTGGGAAGGGCCGGCGGCGGGCTGCCTGTGCTGTCTCAGTCGGGGCGGCGGTGGGGGGGCTTGCGGGGGGTGGCTGGGGTCGGCAGGCCGGCCCTGCCGGAGGCCCGTATGCAGGGGTGCCTGCACGGGGTTTGTGGGCCTGCGGCGGGCTGCCTGTGCTCTCTGAGCCGGGGCGGCGGTGGGGGGGGCTTGCGGGGGGTGGCTGGGGGCGGCAGGCCGGCCCTGCCGGAGGCCCGTATGCAGGGGTGCCTGCACGGGGTGGGAAGGGGCGGCGGCGGGCTGCCTGTGCTCTCTGAGCCGGGGCGGCGGTGGGGGGGCTTGCGGGGGGTGGCTGGGGGCGGCAGGCCGGCCCTGCCGGAGGCCCGTATGCAGGGGTGCCTGCACGGGGTGGGAAGGGGCGGCGGCGGGCTGCCTGTGCTCTCTGAGCCGGGGCGGCGGTGGGGGGGCTTGCGGGGGGTGGCTGGGGGCGGCAGGCCGGCCCTGCCGGTGGCCCGTATGCAGGGGTGCCTGCACGGGGTGGGAAGGGGCGGCGGCGGGCTGCCTGTGCTCTCTCAGCCGGGGCGGCGGTGGGGGGGCCTGTGGCGGGTGGCTGGGGGCGGCAGGCCGGTCCTGCCGGAGGCCCGTATGCAGGGGTGCCTGCACAGGGTGGGTGGGCCGGCGGCGGGCTGCCTGTGCTCTCTGAGCCGGGGCGGCGGTGGGGGGGGCTTGCGGGGGGTGGCTGGGGGCGGCAGGCCGGCCGTGCCGGAGGCCCGTATGCAGGGGTGCCTGCACGGGGTGGGAAGGGGCGGCGGCGGGGTGCCTGTGCTCTCTCAGTCGGGGCGGCGGTGGGGGGGCTTGCGGGGGGTGGCTGGGGGCGGCAGGCCGGTCCTGCCGGAGGCCCGTATGCAGGGGTGCCTGCACAGGGTGGGTGGGCCGGCGGCGGGCTGCCTGTGCTCTCTGAGCCGGGGCGGCGGTGGGGGGGCTTGCGGGGGGTGGCTGGGGGCGGCAGGCCGGCCCTGCCGGAGGCCCGTATGCAGGGGTGCCTGCACGGGGTGGGAAGGGCCGGCGGCGGGCTGCCTGTGCTGTCTCAGTCGGGGCGGCGGTGGGGGGGCTTGCGGGGGGTGGCTGGGGTCGGCAGGCCGGCCCTGCCGGAGGCCCGTATGCAGGGGTGCCTGCACGGGGTGGGTGGGCCTGCGGCGGGCTGCCTGTGCTCTCTGAGCCGGGGCGGCGGTGGGGGGGGCTTGCGGGGGGTGGCTGGGGGCGGCAGGCCGGCCCTGCCGGAGGCCCGTATGCAAGGGTGCCTGCACGGGGTGGGAAGGGCCGGCGGCGGGCTGCCTGTGCTGTCTCAGTCGGGGCGGCGGTGGAAGGGCTTGCGGGGGGTGGCTGGGGTCGGCAGGCCGGCCCTGCCGGAGGCCCGTATGCAGGGGTGCCTGCACGGGGTGGGTGGGCCTGCGGCGGGCTGCCTGTGCTCTCTGAGCCGGGGCGGCGGTGGGGGGGGCTTGCGGGGGGTGGCTGGGGGCGGCAGGCCGGCCCTGCCGGAGGCCCGTATGCAGGGGTGCCTGCACGGGTTGGGAAGGGCCGGCGGCGGGCTGCCTGTGCTGTCTCAGTCGGGGCGGCGGTGGGGGGGCTTGCGGGGGGTGGCTGGGGTCGTCAGGCCGGCCCTGCCGGAGGCCCGTATGCAGGGGTGCCTGCACGGGGTGGGTGGGCCTGCGGCGGGCTGCCTGTGCTCTCTGAGCCGGGGCGGCGGTGGGGGGGGCTTGCGGGGGGTGGCTGGGGGCGGCAGGCCGGCCCTGCCGGAGGCCCGTATGCAGGGGTGCCTGCACGGGGTGGGAAGGGGCGGCGGCGGGCTGCCTGTGCTCTCTGAGTCGGGGCGGCGGTGGGGGGGCTTGCGGGGGGTGGCTGGGGGCGGCAGGCCGGCCCTGCCGGAGGCCCGTATGCAGGGGTGCCTGCACGGGGTGGGAAGGGGCGGCGGCGGGCTGCCTGTGCTCTCTGAGCCGGGGCGGCGGTGGGGGGGCTTGTGGCGGGTGGCTGGGGGCGGCAGGCCGGCCCTGCCGGAGGCCCGTATGCAGGGGTGCCTGCACGGGGTGGGAAGGGGCGGCGGCGGGGTTCCTGTGCTCTCTCAGCCGGGGCGGCGGTGGGGGGGCTTGCGGGGGGTGGCTGGGGGCGGCAGGCCGGCCGTGCCGGAGGCCCGTATGCAGGGGTGCCTGCACAGGGTGGGTGGGCCGGCGGCGGGCTGCCTGTGCTCTCTGAGCCGGGGCGGCGGTGGGGGGGCTTGCGGGGGGTGGCTGGGGGCGGCAGGCCGGCCCTGCCGGAGGCCCGTATGCAGGGGTGCCTGCACGGGGTGGGAAGGGGCGGCGGCGGGCTGCCTGTGCTCTCTCAGCCGGGGCGGCGGTGGGGGGTCCTGTGGCGGGTGGCTGGGGGCGGCAGGCCGGCCCTGCCGGAGGCCCGTATGCAGGGGTGCCTGCACGGGGTGGGTGGGCCTGCGGCGGGCTGCCTGTGCTCTCTGAGCCGGGGCGGCGGTGGGGGGGGCTTGCGGGGGGTGGCTGGGGGCGGCAGGCCGGCCCTGCCGGAGGCCCGTATGCAGGGGTGCCTGCAGGGGGTGGGAAGGGCCGGCGGCGGGCTGCCTGTGCTGTCTCAGTCGGGGCAGCGGTGGAAGGGCTTGCGGGGGGTGGCTGGGGTCGGCAGGCCGGCCCTGCCGGAGGCCCGTATGCAGGGGTGCCTGCACGGGGTGGGTGGGCCTGCGGCGGGCTGCCTGTGCTCTCTGAGCCGGGGCGGCGGTGGGGGGGGCTTGCGGGGGGTGGCTGGGGGCGGCAGGCCGGCCCTGCCGGAGGCCCCTATGCAGGGGTGCCTGCACGGGGTGGGAAGGGCCGGCGGCGGGCTGCCTGTGCTGTCTCAGTCGGGGCGGCGGTGGGGGGGCTTGCGGGGGGTGGCTGGGGTCGGCAGGCCGGCCCTGCCGGAGGCCCGTATGCAGGGGTGCCTGCACGGGGTGGGTGGGCCTGCGGCGGGCTGCCTGTGCTCTCTGAGCCGGGGCGGCGGTGGGGGGGGCTTGCGGGGGGTGGCTGGGGGCGGCAGGCCGGCCCTGCCGGAGGCCCGTATGCAGGGGTGCCTGCACGGGGTGGGAAGGGGCGGCGGCGGGGTGCTTGTGCTCTCTCAGTCGGGGCGGCGGTGGGGGGGCTTGCGGGGGGTGGCTGGGGGCGGCAGGCCGGTCCTGCCGGAGGCCCGTATGCAGGGGTGCCTGCACAGGGTGGGTGGGCCGGCGGCGGGCTGCCTGTGCTCTCTGAGCCGGGGCGGCGGTGGGGGGGCTTGCGGGGGGTGGCTGGGGGCGGCAGGCCGGCCCTGCCGGAGGCCCGTATGCAGGGGTGCCTGCACGGGGTGGGAAGGGGCGGCGGCGGGCTGCCTGTGCTCTCTCAGCCGGGGCGGCGGTGGGGGGGCCTGTGGCGGGTGGCTGGGGGCGGCAGGCCGGCCCTGCCGGAGGCCCGTATGCAGGGGTGCCTGCACGGGGTGGGAAGGGCCGGCGGCGGGCTGCCTGTGCTCTCTGAGCCGGGGCGGCGGTGGGGGGGGTTGCGGGGGGTGGCTGGGGTCGGCAGGCCGGCCCTGCCGGAGGCCCGTATGCAGGGGTGCCTGCACGGGTTGGGAAGGGCCGGCGGCGGGCTGCCTGTGCTGTCTCAGTCGGGGCGGCGGTGGGGGGGCTTGCGGGGGGTGGCTGGGGGCGGCAGGCCGGCCCTGCCGGAGGCCCGTATGCAGGGGTGCCTGCACGGGGTGGGTGGGCCTGCGGCGGGCTGCCTGTGCTCTCTGAGCCGGGGCGGCGGTGGGGGGGCTTGCGGGGGGTGGCTGGGGGCGGCAGGCCGGCCCTGCCGGAGGCCCGTATGCAGGGGTGCCTGCACGGGGTGGGAAGGGGCGGCGGCGGGGTGCCTGTGCTCTCTCAGCCGGGGCGGCGGTGGGGGGGCCTGTGGCGGGTGGCTGGGGGCGGCAGGCCGGTCCTGCCGGAGGCCCGTATGCAGGGGTGCCTGCACAGGGTGGGTGGGCCGGCGGCGGGCTGCCTGTGCTCTCTGAGCCGGGGCGGCGGTGGGGGGGCTTGCGGGGGGTGGCTGGGGGCGGCAGGCCGGTCCTGCCGGAGGCCCGTATGCAGGGGTGCCTGCACGGGGTGGGTGGGCCGGCAGCGGGCTGCCTGTGCTCTCTGAGCCGGGGCGGCGGTGGGGGGGCTTGCGGGGGGTGGCTGGGGGCGGCAGGCCGGCCCTGCCGGAGGCCCGTATGCAGGGGTGCCTGCACGGGGTGGGAAGGGGCGGCGGCGGGCTGCCTGTGCTCTCTCAGCCGGGGCGGCGGTGGGGGGGCTTGCGGGGGGTGGCTGGGGGCGGCAGGCCGGCCCTGCCGGAGGCCCGTATGCAGGGGTGCCTGCACGGGGTGGGAAGGGGCGGCGGCGGGCTGCCTGTGCTCTCTCAGCCGGGGCGGCGGTGGGGGGGCTTGCGGGGGGGTGGCTGGGGGCGGCAGGCCGGCCCTGCCGGAGGCCCGTTTGCAGGGGTGCCTGCACGGGGGTGGGTTGGGGGGGGCGGCGGGAATTTTTTGGTTTTTGTTGCTTTTTTATTTCTTTTTCCGCTTTTGAAACAGAGACGCCGCCCCGTCCTCGGGCGTTTCAGCCGAGCTGATGGAAAGCGGCGCCCCTTCCCGTCGCTTGCGGGGGGGGGTGGTGCAGGAGGGGGGAGGCGGCGCGCGCCTGAAATTCCCCTCGCCACCCCCCGTTTCCGAGACTTCGCCGTATCTAGCGGAAGGCGCTAAGCTTGGCCGGACTGTCTCGCTGAAGGCTTTCTTACTCTGCATCGGTTCTGACGGTGGGCGAGAAAAAAAAACAAAACCAAAGCAGAGCAGGGAAACAGTTACAAAAAGTTCTTGAGAGCCAGCACCGGCCCGCCCATCGGCAGACGGAGCGGCGCCCGGGGTCAACGAGTGCCACCCTGCTGCTTAGCAACCGGAACCCGAGCCGGCCCGCCCCGCCCACCCGCCGGCAAGGGGCGGGCGCTTCCCCGCGGCAGAAGGGGGAGACAGAGACTGAGAGACGGGGTCGAGGAGCAGGCGGGGAGCCTTGCGCTGAGGTAGGCTGGGGACGGGGCCTCTTTTCCGAGAAGATTGAGG
>NW_027448751.1:12500-15000 GCF_030867145.1 Opisthocomus hoazin
TAAGTCAAGGGTTTCGAGATACGTGGCTTTCACATCGGTCTGGTCTGCCAGATAGAATAATCGTGGGAGCATGTACCCTTTCAAGATGTCAACTTTCTGCATAGGTTTAAGTGGAGAACTGTGGATTTGGTGTAACCATCCCTGCAGTTTCTCCAGTAGCTCTGGCTTTGATATTCCGATCCATGGGTCGACTCTAACCCCTAGATATTTCTCAGAGCTACCTGGTTCGATCATATTAATGGGGGTGCCGTTAATTGTCCAGTGTGGACAGTCATTGATCGTATATGAGTCTTTTGTTGGCTGGATGAAAAAGCCATGGCACTTTTCCCCCTGTGTTTTGAGGCCTGTAAGTTCACAAAAGGCCTCTAGTATCGTGATGTTATCCTTCATCCCTTCCCATGACCCACTCAGCAGTACCAAATCATCCGCGAAAGCCATAGATGTTACCTTTTTCGCGTAGTGCTGGAACCCACTCCCTTCAGACTCAAGCTTACACAGCAGAGGATCAATCGATAAATTAAATAAAATAGGAGACATTGGATCACCTTGCTTGACCCCAATGCATATTCTAATGGGGTCCGATTGATCATTTTTCAGGTGAATGCGAGTATTAACATTCAGGTACATGTTGGTAATCAGGGAGACAATATGATCGTCCACTCCCTTTTGCCTGAGGGCCATGATGATGTGCTCATGGCTCACCGTGTCAAAGGCTTTGGCTAAATCCACAAAGACCACCCCCAGGGGGCGATGTTCCCGTTTCGCGCTTCGAATCAAAAGTTGTAACAATTTTAGATTCTCCGCGCACCCTGATGACTTAATAAAGCCCCTCTGCCGTGTGTTAATAGGGCATGCCTTAGATAGCCTTACAGTTAGGATCCTTGAGAATAATCTCAAGATAATCGATCCGATGGTAATTGGGCGCCAATTATTGATGTCTTTTTGGCGCTCGGGCAAGGCCGATTTAGATATTAATACCGTCCGGCATTCTTTCACCACGTCCGGTATAACCCCTGTGGCCAACCAGAGATTGAACAATTCCATCAGCTGGGTATAGTGGGGATCAGTTTTAATGAGATCCCGCAAACTAAGCCCATCAGGACCTGGCGCCGCGTTCTTATTCATCTCATTGATGTTTTTAGAGATCTCTTTTGCCGTGATCATGGCTTGGAATGCAGAGTTGTCTGCCTGTCCCTCAGTGACAAAGGCCCCCAAGCCCTTGAATGTTCCTGACATCTCCCATCTCGACTTGAACACCGCGTGTACCTCATCGAGCGGGATGCCGCATCGCAAGGATTCCACATTATCCAAGATAATCCCGGCAAGTTTCCCTCGATCGAGGTAAAACAACCGTTGGAACCTCAGAAAATGCCCTCGCTTTTTGGCCCTCTTCTTCATCCACACCTTCGGTGGTTCAGAAGAGGGAACCCTCCGGGTTACTTTGGGCCTTCCACCTTGGACCGCTTTCAACTCGTGGGACTTAAAGAACAGACATGCACAGCGGTCTTGGGTCGCCTCATCGACCAAGGTCGATAGATCTTTCTCACCTTCAATCACTTCCTCAAACATTCCCCGAAGAACGGTCAATTTATCAGATGTTACCCAATCTGAAATGACCTTTCGATAATGGGACCTTAGTCCCCCAACCACCCGTGATTCAATGCCCGGCAGATGTAACCCTTCACTCTCAAGATATTTCTGCTTTTCCTGATCTTTTTCCCTTCTCTTTACAGGGCTCTTATGAAGCCCCCTTCTTTTGTCACTTATTTGTTTAGCTGATTTAGATGGAATATGCTCAGCAATCAATTTGTTGATGTTCTTACTTCCCTCGTACTGTTTATCCAACCTCCGTAACAACTCCACCTCCTCCTCAGTCCAACACTGCCGATGTACCCCTCTGGCTGAGCACTCCTTCGGGCGGGAGGCGGCAATCCGCTCGATATTCCTAACGGCTGGGTGCGCAGAGCGCTTATGTTGTCCCAAGCCAATTTTCGTCTCAAACGTTCGCCCACATTCCTCACAGGCCCAGCCCCCGACAGGGGGAGATGTTTCAACCCCCTTACATTTCGGATAATGGCAGGCAATACTATGATGTTTAACGTTAGTCTTACCACACTTAGCACACTGAAACAACGCTTTTTTCTTACCATGGACTCTCTTTAGATGTTCAATAAGCCCCGACATTTTCCCTATCCGGTTCCCACAACATGGACAAGATGGATTTTTGTCGGGGACCTTTACCACCGGTGTGCCCTCAGTGGGCAGGTCCGGGTAGGTACCAAGGATAGGTGGCGATGTTAACAGAGTAGGCTGCGCCAGGGCCCCTGGAGGTGAAGCTTCACCCTCCCCCTCACTCTCCTCTATCCTTGATGGACTGTCGGATACCCCTCCAACTCTCAAGGAGGTGAGTGACTCATACACCTCTGGTAACCTGGACAGCCTCTCCTGCCAGGTGGAAGAGTCAATTCCCTCAAAACCATACAATCTCGAGTTCGTAAAC
>NW_027448751.1:25000-35000 GCF_030867145.1 Opisthocomus hoazin
GCCACGGTTCCTGGGACAGCGACGGCCGCGCGCGCCGGCCCCCGAACCCCGAACCTCGGGCAGGGCTGGGCAGCACAGGCGCGGGGCCCTGCGTGCGAGCGAGCGAGCGGGCAGCGTCGACAGCAGAAGCCCAACGCGGCTTGGCCACCGGCAGAGCCGGACTGCCGTAGAGGCTTCTCTGCAACGTGCCCGCGGATGGCTGCTGTTAACGGGCGTGGGGAGGGGGGGGGAGCCACGGCAGGCTCCACTCCCAAACCCCGGCCCTACAAGCGTTCGAGTGCCGGAGACCGCCGCCCGTCTCGGCCCGGCCCTGGAGAAACCCCTCTTGGAGCCCTCGCTCCAGTCGGCAACGGCCACCGGAGCCTGCGGGCAAGCAGCGGCTTCGCGCGGCTTCTGGCAGTCGGAAGCGCCGTGCGCGATAGGTAGGAGGCAGAACGGCCACGGCCAGGGCCGCCGGGCAACGCCCGAGTCTGCCGGCTGAGCCGCGGGTGACAAGCGTTCGAGTGCCGGCGACCGCCGCCCGTCTCGGCCCGGCCCTGGAGAAACCCCTCTTGGAGCCCTCGCTCCAGTCGGCAACGGCCACCGGAGCCTGCGGGCAAGCAGCGGCTTCGCGCGGCTTCTGGCAGTCTGAAGCGCCGTGCGCGATAGGTAGGAGGCAGAACGGCCACGGCCAGGGCCGCCGGGCAACGCCCGAGTCTGCCCGCTGAGCCGCAGGTGACAAGCGTTCGAGTGCCGGCGACCGCCGCCGGTCTCGGCCCGGCCCTGGAGAAACCCCTCTTGGAGCCCTCGCTCCAGTCGGCAACGGCCACCGGAGCCTGCGGGCAAGCAGCGGCTTTGCGCGGCTTCTGGCAGTCGGAAGCGCCGTGCGCGATAGGTAGGAGGCAGAACGGCCACGGCCAGGGCCGCCGGGCAACGCCCGAGTCTGCCGGCTGAGCCGCGGGTGACAAGCGTTCGAGTGCCGGCGACCGCCGCCCGTCTCGGCCCGGCCCTGGAGAAACCCCTCTTGGAGCCCTCGCTCCAGTCGGCAACGGCCACCGGAGCCTGCGGGCAAGCAGCGGCTTCGCGCGGCTTCTGGCAGTCGGAAGCGCCGTGCGCGATAGGTAGGAGGCAGAACGGCCACGGCCACAGCCGCCGTGCAACACCCGAGTCTGCCGGCTGAACCGCGAGTAGCTGCAGCGGTTCGATGGCGCTGGTCCGCGAGCGCCAGCCCTCTGCCCTAGTATACGGACAGCGAGGTCCCCGGCCCCGGCGGGCTCGAAGAGAACCGTCTTCCCCCAGCGGGGAGGCGCGCGAGCGCCGCCGACTCTTACCATGACGTAACTGGAGGCAGCGCAAAGCAGCGACCCCTTCGGCAGCTCCGAAGAAGAACCGGGCAAGACGTCTACCTGCCAGAACCGCGGTGGAGCCAAAGTCCCGCCGGAGCGAGGTAGACGAGGCATCCCTTTCCGCCGGCAGCTCCGGCGGCCACATCGGGCACACCGGACCCGGCGGACGGTAAAACGGGTAGACCTGGCCTCCCTGCCGGCAGAACGGGTAGACGAGGCCTCCCTGCCTGGAACCGGGTAGACCTGGCATCCCTGCCGGAAGCGGGTAGACCTGGCATCCCTGCCGGTAAAACGGGTAGACCTGGCCTCCCTGCCGGCAGAACGGGTAGACGAGGCCTCCCTGCCTGGAACCGGGTAGACCTGGCATCCCTGCCGGAAGCGGGTAGACCTGGCATCCCTGCCGGCAAAACTGGTAGACCTGGTCTCCCTGCCGCCAAAACGGGTAGACCTGGCCTCCCTGCAGGTAAAACGGGTAGACCTGGCCTCCCTGCCGGCAGAACGGGTAGACCTGGCCTCCCTGCCGTCAGAACGGGTAGACCTGGCATCCCTGCCGGCAAAACGGGTAGACCTGGTCTCCCTGCCGGTAAAACGGGTAGACCTGTTCTCCCTGCAGGTAAAACGGGTAGACCTGGCCTCCCTGCCGGCAGAACGGGTAGACCTGGCCTCCCTGCCGCCAGAACGGGTAGACCTGGCATCCCTGCCGGCAAAACGGGTAGACCTGGTCTCCCTGCCGGTAAAACGGGTAGACCTGGTCTCCCTGCAGGTAAAACGGGTAGACCTGTTATCCCTGCCGGCAAAACGGGTAGACCTGGTCTCCCTGCAGCCAGAACGGGTAGACCTGGCATCCCTGCCGGTAAAACGGGTAGACCTGGCATCCCTGCCGGCAATACGGGTAGACCTGTTCTCCCTGCCGCCAGAACGGGTAGACCTGGTCTCCCTGCCGGTAAATAGGTAGACCTGGTCTCCCTGCCGGCAATATGGGTAGACCTGGCCTCCCTGCAGCCAGAACGGGTAGACCTGGCATCCCTGCCGGTAAATGGGTAGACCTGGCATCCCTGCCGGTAAAACGGGTAGACCTGGCATCCCTGCCGGCAATACGGGTAGACCTGGTCTCCCTGCCGCCAGAACGGGTAGACCTGGCCTCCCTGCAGGTAAAACGGGTAGACCTGGCCTCCCTGCAGGTAAAACGGGTAGACCTGGCATCCCTGCCGGCAAAACGGGTAGACCTGGCATCCCTGCCGGCAAAACGGGTAGACCTGGTCTCCCTGCAGCCAGAACGGGTAGACCTGGCATCCCTGCCGGTAAAACGGGTAGACCTGGCCTCCCTGCCGGCAATATGGGTAGACCTGGCCTCCCTGCCGGTAAAACGGGTAGACCTGGCATCCCTGCAGGTAAAACGGGTAGACCTGGCATCCCTGCCGGCAAAACGGGTAGACCTGGTCTCCCTGCCGGTAAAACGGGTAGACCTGTTCTCCCTGCAGGTAAAACGGGTAGACCTGTTCTCCCTGCCGCCAGAACGGGTAGACCTGGCATCCCTGCCGGCAAAACGGGGTAGACCTGGTCTCCCTGCCGGCAATATGGGTAGACCTGGCCTCCCTGCCGGTAAAACGGGTAGACCTGGCATCCCTGCCGGCAGAACGGGTAGACCTGGCATCCCTGCCGGCAAAACGGGTAGACCTGGTCTCCCTGCCGGTAAAACGGGTAGACCTGTTCTCCCTGCAGGTAAAACGGGTAGACCTGTTCTCCCTGCCGCCAGAACGGGTAGACCTGGCATCCCTGCCGGCAAAACGGGTAGACCTGGTCTCCCTGCAGCCAGAACGGGTAGACCTGGCATCCCTGCCGGTAAAACGGGTAGACCTGGTCTCCCTGCCGGCAAAAAGGGTAGACCTGTTCTCCCTGCCGCCAGAACGGGTAGACCTGGTCTCCCTGCCGGTAAATAGGTAGACCTGGTCTCCCTGCCGGCAATATGGGTAGACCTGGCCTCCCTGCAGCCAGAACGGGTAGACCTGGCATCCCTGCCGGTAAATGGGTAGACCTGGCATCCCTGCCGGTAAAACGGGTAGACCTGGCCTCCCTGCCGGCAATACGGGTAGACCTGGTCTCCCTGCCGCTAGAACGGGTAGACCTGGCATCCCTGCCGGTAAAACGGGTAGACCTGGCCTCCCTGCCGGCAATACGGGTAGACCTGGCCTCCCTGCCGGTAAAACGGGTAGACCTGGCCTCCCTGCCGGCAGAACGGGTAGACCTGGTCTCCCTGCAGGAAAAACGGGTAGACCTGGTCTCCCTGCAGCCAGAACGGGTAGACCGGGCATCCCTGCCGGTAAATGGGTAGACCTGGCATCCCTGCCGGTAAAACGGGTAGACCTGGCATCCCTGCCGGCAGAACGGGTAGACCTGGTCTCCCTGCCGCCAGAACGGGTAGACCTGGCCTCCCTGCAGGTAAAACGGGTAGACCTGCCCTCCCTGCCGGCAGAACGGGTAGACCTGGCCTCCCTGCCGGCAGAAGGGGTAGACCTGTCCTCCCTGCGGACAGAGCGGGTCGCCCGTGCTGGAGGCCCGTATGCAGGGGTGCCTGCACGGGGTGGGAAGGGGCGGCGGCGGGCTGCCTGTGCTGTCTCAGCCGGGGCGGCGGTGGGGGGGCTTGCGGGGGGTGGCTGGGGGCGGCATGCCGGCCCTGCCGGAGGCCCGTATGCAGGGGTGCCTGCACGGGGTGGGAAGGGGCGGCGGCGGGCTGCCTGTGCTGTCTCAGCCGGGGCGGCGGTGGGGGGGCTTGTGGGGGGTGGCTGGGGGCGGCAGGCCGGCCCTGCCGGAGGCCCGTATGCAGGGGTGCCTGCACGGGGTGGGAAGGGGCGGCGGCGGGCTGCCTGTGCTCTCTCAGCCGGGGCGGCGGTGGGGGGGCTTGCGGGGGGTGGCTGGGGGCGGCAGGCCGGCCCTGCCGGAGGCCCGTATGCAGGGGTGCCTGCATGGGGTGGGAAGGGGCGGCGGCGGGGTGCCTGTGCTCTCTCAGTCGGGGCGGCGGTGGGGGGGCTTGCGGGGGGTGGCTGGGGGCGGCAGGCCGGTCCTGCCGGAGGCCCGTATGCAGGGGTGCCTGCACAGGGTGGGTGGGCCGGCGGCGGGCTGCCTGTGCTCTCTGAGCCGGGGCGGCGGTGGGGGGGCTTGCGGGGGGTGGCTGGGGGCGGCAGGCCGGCCCTGCCGGAGGCCCGTATGCAGGGGTGCCTGCACGGGGTGGGAAGGGCCGGCGGCGGGCTGCCTGTGCTGTCTCAGTCGGGGCGGCGGTGGGGGGGGCTTGCGGGGGGTGGCTGGGGGCGGCAGGCCGGCCCTGCCGGAGGCCCGTATGCAGGGGTGCCTGCACGGGTTGGGAAGGGCCGGCGGCGGGCTGCCTGTGCTGTCTCAGTCGGGGCGGCGGTGGGGGGGCTTGCGGGGGGTGGCTGGGGTCGTCAGGCCGGCCCTGCCGGAGGCCCGTATGCAGGGGTGCCTGCACGGGGTGGGTGGGCCTGCGGCGGGCTGCCTGTGCTCTCTGAGCCGGGGCGGCGGTGGGGGGGGCTTGCGGGGGGTGGCTGGGGGCGGCAGGCCGGCCCTGCCGGAGGCCCGTATGCAGGGGTGCCTGCACGGGGTGGGAAGGGGGCGGCGGCGGGCTGCCTGTGCTCTCTGAGCCGGGGCGGCGGTGGGGGGGCTGCGGGGGGTGGCTGGGGGGCGGCAGGCCGGCCTGCCGGAGGCCCGTATGCAGGGGTGCCTGCACGGGGTGGGAAGGGGCGGCGGCGGGCTGCCTGTGCTCTCTGAGCCGGGGCGGCGGTGGGGGGGCTTGTGGCGGGTGGCTGGGGGCGGCAGGCCCGGCCCTGCCGGAGGCCCGTATGCAGGGGTGCCTGCACGGGTGGGAAAGGGGCGGCGGCGGGGTTCCTGTGCTCTCTCAGCGGGGCGGCGGTGGGGGGGCTTGCGGGGGGTGGCTGGGGGCGGCAGGCCGGCCGTGCCGGAGGCCCGTATGCAGGGGTGCCTGCACGGGGTGGGAAGGGCCGGCGGCGGGCTGCCTGTGCTGTCTCAGTCGGGGCAGCGGTGGAAGGGCTGCGGGGGGTGGCTGGGGGCGGCAGGCCGGCCCTGCCGGAGGCCCGTTATGCAGGGGTGCCTGCACGGGGTGGGTGGGCCTGCGGCGGGCTGCCTGTGCTCTCTGAGCCGGGCGGCGGTGGGGGGGGCTTGCGGGGGGGTGGCTGGGGGCGGCAGGCCGGCCCTGCCGGAGGCCCGTATGCAGGGGTGCCTGCACGGGGGTGGGAAGGGCCGGCGGCGGGCTGCCTGTGCTGTCTCAGTCGGGGCGGCGGTGGGGGGGCTTGCGGGGGGTGGCTGGGGTCGGCAGGCCGGCCCTGCCGGAGGCCCGTATGCAGGGGTGCCTGCACGGGGTGGGTGGGCCTGCGGCGGGCTGCCTGTGCTCTCTGAGCCGGGGCGGCGGTGGGGGGGGCTTGCGGGGGGTGGCTGGGGGCGGCAGGCCGGCCCTGCCGGAGGCCCGTATGCAGGGGTGCCTGCACGGGGTGGGAAGGGGGCGGCGGCGGGGTACTTGTGCTCTCTCAGTCGGGGCGGCGGTGGGGGGGCCTTGCGGGGGGTGGCTGGGGGCGGCAGGCCGGTCCTGCCGGAGGCCCGTATGCAGGGGTGCCTGCACAGGGTGGGTGGGCCGGCGGCGGGCTGCCTGTGCTCTCTGAGCCGGGGCGGCGGTGGGGGGGCTTGCGGGGGGTGGCTGGGGGCGGCAGGCCGGCCCTGCCGGAGGCCCGTATGCAGGGGTGCCTGCACGGGGTGGGAAGGGGCGGCGGGCGGGGCTGCCTGTGCTCTCTCAGCCGGGGCGGCGGTGGGGGGGCCTGTGGCGGGTGGCTGGGGGCGGCAGGCCGGCCCTGCCGGAGGCCCGTATGCAGGGGTGCCTGCACGGGGTGGAAGGGCCGGCGGCGGCTGCCTGTGCTGTCTCAGTCGGGGCGGCGGTGGGGGGGCTTGCGGGGGGTGGCTGGGGTCGGCAGGCCGGCCCTGCCGGAGGCCCGTATGCAGGGGTGCCTGCACGGGGGTGGGGTGGCTGCGGCGGTGCGCGGCTGCCTGTGCTCTCTGAGCCGGGGCGGCGGTGGGGGGGGCTTGCGGGGGGTGGCTGGGGGCGGCAGGCCGGCCCTGCCGGAGGCCCGTATGCAGGGGTGCCTGCACGGGGTGGGAAGGGGCGGCGGCGGGCTGCCTGTGCTCTCTGAGCCGGGGCGGCGGTGGGGGGGCTTGCGGGGGGTGGCTGGGGGCGGCAGGCCGGCCCTGCCGGAGGCCCGTATGCAGGGGTGCCTGCACGGGGTGGGAAGGGGCGGCGGCGGGCTGCCTGTGCTCTCTGAGCCGGGGGCGGCGGTGGGGGGGCTTGCGGGGGGTGGCTGGGGGCGGCAGGCCGGCCCTGCCGGAGGCCCGTATGCAGGGGTGCCTGCACGGGGTGGGAAGGGGCGGCGGCGGGCTGCCTGTGCTCTCTCAGCCGGGGCGGCGGTGGGGGGGCCTGTGGCGGGTGGCTGGGGGCGGCAGGCCGGTCCTGCCGGAGGCCCGTATGCAGGGGTGCCTGCACAGGGTGGGTGGGCCGGCGGCGGGCTGCCTGTGCTCTCTGAGCCGGGGCGGCGGTGGGGGGGGCTTGCTGGGGGTGGCTGGGGGCGCGGCAGGCCGGCCGTGCCGGAGGCCCGTATGCAGGGGTGCCTGCACGGGGTGGGAAGGGGCGGCGGCGGGGTGCCTGTGCTCTCTCAGCCGGGGCGGCGGTGGGGGGGGCCTGTGGCGGGTGGCTGGGGGCGGCAGGCCGGTCCTGCCGGAGGCCCGTATGCAGGGGTGCCTGCACAGGGTGGGTGGGCCGGCGGCGGGCTGCCTGTGCTCTCTGAGCCGGGGCGGCGGTGGGGGGGCTTGCGGGGGGTGGCTGGGGGCGGCAGGCCGGTAGCCGGAGGCCCGTATGCAGGGGTGCCTGCACGGGGTGGGTGGGCCGGCGGCGGGCTGCCTGTGCTCTCTGAGCCGGGGCGGCGGTGGGGGGGGCTTGCGGGGGGTGGCTGGGGGCGGCAGGCCGGCCCTGCCGGAGGCCCGTATGCAGGGGTGCCTGCACGGGGTGGGAAGGGGCGGCGGCGGGCTGCCTGTGCTCTCTCAGCCGGGGCGGCGGTGGGGGGGGCCTTGCGGGGGGTGGCTGGGGGCGGCAGGCCGGCCCTGCCGGAGGGCCCGTATGCAGGGGTGCCTGCACGGGGTGGGAAGGGGCGGCGGCGGGCTGCCTGTGCTCTCTCAGCCGGGGCGGCGGTGGGGGGGCTTGCGGGGGGTGGCTGGGGGCGGCAGGCCGGCCCTGCCGGAGGGCCCGTATGCAGGGGTGCCTGCACGGGGTAGGAAGGGCCGGCGGCGGGGTGCCTGTGCTCTCTCAGCCGAGGCGGCGGTGGGGGGGCTTGCGGGGGGTGGCTGGGGGCGGCAGGCCGGCCCTGCCGGAGGCCCGTATGCAGGGTGCCTGCACGGGGTGGGAAGGGGCGGCGGCGGGGGTGCCTGTGCTCTCTCAGCCGAGGCGGCGGTGGGGGGGCTTGCGGGGGGTGGCTGGGGGCGGCAGGCCGGCCGTGCCGGAGGCCCGTTTGCAGGGGTGCCTGCACGGGGGTGGGTTGGGGGGGGCGGCGGGGAATTTTTTGGTTTTTGTTGCTTTTTTATTTCTTTTTCCGCTTTTGAAACAGAGACGCCGCCCCGTCCTCGGGCGTTTCAGCCGAGCTGATGGAAAGCGGCGCCCCTTCCCGTCGCTTGCGGGGGGGGGTGGTGCAGGAGGGGGGAGGGCGGCGCGCGCCTGAAATTCCCCTCGCCACCCCCCGTTTCCGAGACTTCGCCGTATCTAGCGGAAGGCGCTAAGCTTGGCCGGACTGTCTCGCTGAAGGCTTTCTTACTCTGCATCGGTTCTGACGGTGGGCGAGAAAAAAAAACAAAACCAAAGCAGAGCAGGGAAACAGTTACAAAAAGTTCTTGAGAGCCAGCACCGGCCCGCCCATCGGCAGACGGAGCGGCGCCCGGGGTCAACGAGTGCCACCCTGCTGCTTAGCAACCGGAACCCGAGCCGGCCCGCCCCGCCCACCCGCCGGCAAGGGGCGGGCGCTTCCCCGCGGCAGAAGGGGGAGACAGAGACTGAGAGACGGGGTCGAGGAGCAGGCGGGGAGCCTTGCGCTGAGGTAGGCTGGGGACGGGGCCTCTTTTCCGAGAAGATTGAGGTTTGAGTCGGGGGGGGGGGGGGGGGGGGGCGGCGGCAGGGGCTGCTTGTGCGCTCTCGGCCGGGGCGGCGGTGGGGGGGTGGCGGGGTGGGGGGGGGGCAGCGGAGCGGCCGTGCCGGAGGCCCGTATGCAGGGGTGCCCGCACGGGGGGGGGGGGGTGTCGGGGGGCGGCGGCAGGGGCTGCTTGTGCGCTCTCGGCCGGGGCGGCGGTGGGGGGGGGGCTTGCGGGTGGGGGTGCGGCGGCCGGGCTGCCGTGCCGGAGGCCCGTTTGCAGGGGTGCCTGCACGGGGGGAGGTGGGGGGGGGGGGGGGGGGGGGAGGGGGGGGGGGGGGGGGGCGGCGGGAATTTTTGGTTTTTTGTTTTTGTTGCTTTTTATTTTTTTTTCCGCTTTTGAAACACAGACGCCGCCCCGCCTTCGGGCGTTTCAGCCGAGCTGATAGAAAGCTGCGCCCCTTCCCGTTGCTTGCGGGGGGGGTTGGTGCCGCGGAAGGGGGTGGCGCGGGGGGCGGGAACGGGACGGGGACGGGGACGGGGACGGGGACGGGGACGGGGACGGGGACGGGTCTGGACGACAGCGCCCCCCCCCACCCCGCGTCCCCGGCCGGCCACCACGTCTACCCGGGACCGGGTCGGCGGGGAGGACAGGTCTACCCGGGACCGGTTCGGCGGGGAGGACAGGTCTACCCGACAGCGCCCCCCCCCATCGCCCCGCGTCCCGGCCGGCCACACACGTCTACCCGGGACCGGTTCGGCGGGGGAGGACAGGTCTACCAGGGACCGGTTCGGCGGGGAGGACAGGTCTACCCGACAGCGCCCCCCCCATCCCGTTGTCCCGGCCGGCCACCACGTCTACCCGGGACCGGTTCGGCGGGGAGGACAGGTCTACCCGGGACCGGGGTCGGCGGGGGAGGACAGGTCTACCCGACCGCGCCCGCCCCCGATCCCGAGTCCCGGCCGGCCACCACGTCTACCCGGGACCGGTTCGGCGGGGAGGGACAGGTCTACCCGGAGACCGGGTCGGCGGGGAGGGACAGGTCTACCCGGGACCGGGTCGGCGGGGAGGACAGGTCTACCCGACCGCGCCCGCCCCCGATCCCGAGTCCCGGCCGGCCACCACGTCTACCCGGGACCGGTTCGGCGGGGAGGACAGGTCTACCCGGGACCGGGTCGGCGGGGAGGACCGGTCTAACCCGGGATCGGTTCGGCGGGGAGGACAGGTCTACCCGGGACCCGGGTCGGCGGGGAGGACAGGTCTACCCGGGACCGGTTCGGCGGGGAGGACAGGTCTACCCGGGACCGGGTCGGCGGGGAGGACAGGTCTACCCGGGACCGGGGTCGGCGGGGAGGACAGGTCTACCCGACCGCGCCCCGCCCCCGATCCCGAGTCCCGGCCGGCCACCACGTCTACCCGGGACCGGTTCGGCGGGGAGGACAGGTCTACCCCGGGACCGGGTCGGCGGGGAGGGACCGGTCTACCCGGGATCG
>NW_027448751.1:40000-42801 GCF_030867145.1 Opisthocomus hoazin
CATTCCCAAGCAACCCGACTCCGAGAAGCCCCGGGCCCGGCGCGCCGGGGGGCCGCTACCGGCCTCACACACCGTCCGCGGGCTGCGGCCTCGATCACAAGGACTTGGGTCCCCCGAGAGCGCCGCCGGGGAGGGGGGCTTCTGTACGCCACATTTCCCGCGCCCCCACCGCGGGGCGGGGATTCCGGCGCTGGGCTCTTCCCTCTTCACTCGCCGTTACTGAGGGAATCCTCGTTAGTTTCTTTTCCTCCGCTTACTAATATGCTTAAATTCAGCGGGTCGCCACGTCTGATCTGAGGTCGCATGCCCAAAGCAAAGCGAGGCGGCGCGCCGCAGCGGCGGCCCCCCGCCGACAGCCAGCCTGACCCGACTGCGCTCTCGCACGGAACCGCGACGCCACGCCGCGCCGCCACCCCGCGTCACGCCGCAGCCGCCGCCCGCCGCCGGCGGTCGGCTCGCGGAAGAGGAAGCCCCAGCCCGGAGAGCGGCCTGAACAACGCGTCAGACGCGCCCGGAGACGGCCCCGCACGGGGCCCACGGCGATGGGTTTTTTCTCGGGGAGGAGGAGGGCGACAGGAACCGGGGCAGGGGCGGCGCGGACGGGGGACAGACGGGGGGCGTCCACCGCCCACCGCCCCCGTCCCCCCCACCCACCGGCGCACGCACCGCGCGCGCGTCAGTGCGGCACGGCACCCCCGCGGTGCCCACCCGCAGACAGACGCCCGCTGCGGGAGGCCGGCGGCGAGGCCCGCGCCATCGCCGCCCCGCGCCTCCCTCCCCCGAAGCTCGCTCTCGCTCTCTCTTCTCCCCAAACCCACCCGCCGATAGCCCGGCGGGACGAGCTCCGTCCAGCAGGCGCTCTCCGGGAGCGGGGAGCTTCGGAGCGCTCCCCGAGTCTCCATTTAGGGGGACGAAGGCCCGCGCGCTCGCGCGCGCGGCCCTGCGAGGCACCCCAGCCGCGCCGCTGCTGGCCCGCCGGCCCCCCCCCCCCCGCGCTGTGGGGCGGGGGGGGCTCGGCCGGCGCAGACGGCGATTGATCGTAAAGCGACGCTCAGACAGGCGTAGCCCCGGGAGGAACCCGGGGCCGCGAGTGCGTTCGAAGTGTCGATGATCAATGTGTCCTGCAATTCACATTAATTCTCGCAGCTAGCTGCGTTCTTCATCGACGCACGAGCCGAGTGATCCACCGCTAAGAGTTGTCTCGGTTTTCGGCACCGCCCCGCGCGCGGCGGAGGGGCCGGGACCGCTCGCCGAGAGCGGCCCCTTCTCTGAGGACGGCCGGAACCGACCGCCGGCCCCGCCGCCGCCCACCCCCCTCCGCACGCGCGGAGGGGGGCGCGGCGCGGCGGCGCGACGCGGCGCGACGGAGAGGCCCCTCGCCTCGGCTTGACCGTACGAGCACAGGGGAAACGGAAAACAACGGAAAACCCCGAGCGGCCAAAGGGCGGGGGAGCCCGCGCTCCCGACCGACCCTGGGGAAACGTACGCCCAACACACACACACACACCCTTGGCGCGCTTCGGGGGCGGCCCAGGCGCCCGGGCTCGGACCGGCCTCCCCCCCGGAGGCTACGGCACGCCCGGCCGCGACGCCTGCCCGCCTTCGCTCGGGAGCCGGACGCCCCGGCTGCGCCCGGCGCCTGCGACGAGCCGGCTCCGCCCACCACGGTCGCCTCTCGCCCCGCCGGCGAACCTCGGCGCCGACGCCGCCTTCCACCGACGCCGGAGGAAGCGCGGCCGGCCACTGGAGCGCGAGCCGGCGACGCGCGGCCGCCCACCGGCCCGCGCCGGATGGGCGAACCCGGCCACCCCACCCGGCTGCGGCGGCCGCCACCGCCGCCGCGAAAACCGCCGCCGCAGCCGCTTCTCGCCTCGGCCCCCTGGGGCCGCCGGCACGGGCCCCAGCGGAAAGGCGGACGGCGCTGAGCGCGGGGGGCGGCTCCCACTCTCCCCCGTTTCCACGCGAAGACCCGGAGCGGGACGCCCCCGCGCCCGCGCGCCCCGCCCTCCACGAGACGGAAGCGACGGGCGGGGGAAACGCGGGACGGGACGGCCGCCAGCGGATGCGGCCGGGGAACCCTCCCCGGACGACCCGACGGACGACCGGCACCGACCGGCACGCCGAGCGGCGCCGCCGCCGCTCGGCCTGGGGGGGGTGTGGCTCGCCCCCCCCCTTTCTTTCCCCTGGGCGCCGGAGGGCGGGGCGAGGAGCGGGAGAGAGGGGAGCGCGGCGCGCCCCGAGCGCGGGCCGCAGCGCGAGCGTCCAAAGGCGCGGGGCGGCCCCCCGGCGGCCGCCCCCCCCCCGCGGTGGGCTCGCCGCGCCTTTCTTTCCCCCGGCGCGGAGCCCGCGCTCCGGCCGGCGGGTGGCCCCGTTTGCGAGGGAGGGCAGGTCGGCCGCGGCCGACCCGCGCCCGCGGTCTCTCCGCCGAGACCGGCCCGCGGAGAGGGGGGGGCAGGTTGGGGCAGCGAGACGCCCCCCCTTCTCCGGCACGGCGGCCCGCGGGGGGCGGACGCACCCCCCGCGGCTCGCGCCGTGCCGCTCGAGTCTTTAAACCGCCGCCCGGCTCCTTTGGCCTTTGACCCCCGGACTCGGCCGAGGGAGGGCCGCCGAAGCGCGGACGCTAGGTACCTTGGCCCTGGGGTGAGGGAAACGACCTGCATGGCCCCGCGGGGGTGCCTCCCCCGGCTGCCGCCCTCGGGGAGCGTCCGCCCGCGGGGGCGCGCCCGGCATCCGCCGCCACCACCTCGTCCTCACTTAGCCCCGGGGCCCGGGGTTTCCCTCGATAGCCCGGCGCTGCGCCA